>NC_135869.1:3933961-3986461 GCF_031162955.1 Sander vitreus | reverse complement strand
ACAGCTGCTGTCCTATGACAATAATACGCATTCTATTCTAGTTGCCTGCTGTAGTTAGCCAGCCCCAGGTAGCCAGTGCGGGCCGACCACATGCTGCTTCCTTTAGTTTAGGCAATGTTACGAGGAAACACTAACGGTTATGCAGATTATACCCAATTCTATCTATTGATCAAGCCAGATCAAACTAATCAGTAAGCTAAACTTTATGCATGCAATGAGGACATAAAAACCTAGAGGACCTACAATTACAATCAAACAAACAGTCACTGTAGATGGCATTGCCCTGGCCTCCAGCAGTCCTCCGCAGAGTCTGCAGGACAGGTAAGGCAGGGACTAGTCTATATCCACGACGTTCCACTTCAAGGATTGCTCCGGTGCTGCCGGAAATTCCGCCGGATTTCACTCTTTTCGGCCGGATGTTTGTCACCTTCCTCTCTCTTTGTGTTGGCGTTTTAACCTCTGTTTGATTTCTGAGGACTATGGTTAACTGCTCCTCAGATCTCTGCAGGGTAAATCCAGACAGCTAGCTAGACTATCTGTCCAATCGGAGTTTTCTGTTGCACGACTAAAACAACTTTTGAACGTACACACGTTCCACCAAAACAAGTTCCTTCCAGAGGCTATTTTGCAGCGGCACTGTGCCTCCGTCCGGCGCTTAGCACCGCCCAAGACGATAATCAGTCCCTCCAGAAAAACGCGATTATGCGATCGTATAATTCAATGCATAATCAGCCAAAGTCTGCATATTTATTCGGGGGGGGGGCCCCGCATTTTTTCAAATACGCTGCACTTTCGCCGCATAAATTGCCAAGTTCTGCGCAAAATATGCGGGGCTTTCATGATTTCATAATTCCCGCATTTTCGTTTCGTTTCAGAAAGTTGAAAAATGTTGCGTTTACTTCAAACAAGAGCAGCCATTTTCCTCTGTTGCCATGGGAACGTTATGAAGTGAAGTAATTACGTGACGTGAACGCAATTTCATCGCATAAAATTGCATAAATATCCCGCATATTCCATCACATTTTTTAAGAAAACTTGCCGCATAATCAAGGATTTTTGCCCGCAACAATCACAAAGAAAATAATTTTTCTGGAAGGACTGGATTGTGATTGGTTTAAAAAAATGCTGTGTGGACTAGCCAGACCCAAGATCTGGCAACGCTAAACTGTGACAGGGACAGAGACACTATTTCTTAAATATGGCAATTATAACTGCATCTGTGTTACACACCACTTCTGGGTCTCCGCAGAAGGCAGCCAGATCCAGAGGGGTCCGTCCACTGCGGTCAGCGTGACTCGTGGCTGCGCCTCGCTCCACCAGCTCTCTGACCAATGGGAGCTGGCCTTTCAGACACGCCCAGCTCAGCGGCGTTAACCCCTCCCTGTCAGCCTGGTCCAGAGAGGCTCCTGGGGAAAGAGAGAGGCAGAGGCCGAGACATTTTTCATAACAGTATACTAAAATCTCTTCTATGTCCTTTATATCTATGAATAACTTTAACTAGCGTCAAAGTTAACTTGTGGTTGACTTAACATCAATCCATGAAGGGGGGACACCTCAGGTGAATAGGAAAAAAATAATTAACTAAAAGATCTCACCATGAATCTTCCCCAGTTGATTACTTACATTGAGAAATATATTTTTGTATTACATAATACGTTTTCTGAAATGTGTCTAAATATGCAAATGAGGCATTATCTTATGTCAACTTTTGGTTTGGTAAAATAAACATCTAAATGTGTATTTTGGATGTCTTTTTCCCCAATAGCCTGAAAGAAGACATGCTACGGAAGCAAAATATCCCAAAAACTCAAAATTGAACAATGATGTTTTTTTGCCTGAGTGTCTCGCCTTAACTAAATTTCCAATTTAGGGGGGTGGTTTTTTTTTTTCTGGGTGCGTAAGTCGAATTCTGGGGGTTACCATGATCCAGTAGCAGCTGGGCGGTGGTCACGTGTCCCTCTGAGGCTGCCGTCATCAGAGCAGTTCGACCCTGCTGGTCGACCATGTTCACCTCCACCCCGTGGCTCAGTAAGAGCTCCGCCACCTGAGTGACAGACGCAAACGGAGACAGACGCTCAACAATTCTGCGGAGGAAACTCTCAAACTTTGATGTGAGGAAGGATTTTTTTAAAGATTTTGTTTTGGGGCATTTTAGGCCTTTATTTGTATAGGGCAGCCGAAGACATGAAAGGGGAGAGAGAGGGGGAACGACATGCAGCAGAGGGAGGAGTACACCTCTATATACAAGCTCTACAAGGTGAGCTACCCAGGCGCCCTGAGGAAGGATATTCTAACAGCCGTGTATGAATCACTCGCTGAATCAACACCCACTTTCAACATCTTATCCTGGTTCAATTTCATCTCTGTTAAGAATATATCTAAGTTTTCCCGGCTCGTTGATCAAGCAAGTAAAACGGGCCAAACCCAAACGTCATTATCAGTACTTCACACCCAAGCAGTTGCGTAAATCTTTCCAGTAACAGCCATCAGGCCGTCACTATAAAGTCCCTCTAGCCAAGACAAACACTTACAAACACTCCTTCATTCCCACTGCCATAAACATCCTAAATAAAAAGTAATGACCCCCACACACACACACACAAACACAGTCTATGTCACTTTGCACACATACATTGGATTTTTTTATCCCGTTCAAAATATTTTTATAAGCTATTGTTTGTTTACTGTCCGAGTTTTGTAATATCCCTTATAGTTGTCACAGCCCTATTACCCTTAAGATAGTGTTTATAACCTGTGTATATATATATTTATTACTTCTACTCTATGTTTTACAAACTCATACATAGTTATCATACTCCAGTTACAGTATTCATAATTTATTATATGTTTGCATTCTTTTGTATAGTATAAGTTTTTTTTGTCTTATTTTATTGTCCTTAGTATAACCCTTTTCTGTTTGAGTCGGTGTGCTTTTCTTTACTCTTAGGTCTTTTTACTTGACTCAAAGAGCCTGCACAAGAGTCCCTATGTGCCTGGACTGTTTGGTGTATGCACGAATGGCAAATAAACATCTTGAATCTTGAGTTTTCTTTTTGCACTGTATGTTGAGGCCACGTCTAAGACAATTTTCTGTTATGACAGACAATATAAGTTTTTCGAATCTGAATTTCTGGAGCAGGAGCCAGACTTACAAAGATAGATAACAGCTACAAGTGTATGCACTATACAGGATTTACCCTATTATACTTTATCGACATGAATTGATGTCACATGAACAACGGTTAAAGTTACTCAGGCTACCGAAGAATGCCATAATTCCTCCGTTCAATTAGGCCTAAGCGATGCACCCCAAGCTTCCATCCTTAACAGTTTTGCGTGTTAGCATTTGAACAAAGTGTTCCACAGTGTGTGCAGACTGTAGTTACAGTATTGCCTGAGACCTTTTGGAGGAGCAACACTTTGAGACTTTGCTCAAGATGCAAAGGCGTTATGCTGTCAGCTATTCCATCTATCAATACATAATCTCTCTCAAGAGTTAAAAACGACACAAGGGTTAACAAACAGCCATGTATATCGTCTATTCCAGTCACTCCACTGCTGGCTGTTACCATTTAACAGGAGAGAGGAGCAAGAGGGGTTAGGATGGTGACCGGCCTCTGATGAGCTGATTTCACAAATCACCTTTTCAGGGGAGCCCATGTCTTATTAAGGGGAGCCGAGCTCCCCCTAGCTCCCCGTAGTTCGCACCCTGTGTGTGTGTGTTTTCTGTGTGTTCCACCATACCTGCAAGTGGCCACGTCTCACAGCACTGAAGAAGGGAGCCACGCCCCGCCTGTTGCCTTGCTCAACGGCAGCGCCCTGATCCAGCAGCAGCCTGCAGACAGCCAGCATGCCGCTTCCTGCTGCGGCTGTCAGAGCTGACACAGAGATACAGGCAGACAAAGAGGGAGGCAGAGGGAAACAGGTTTCCTAAATGTGAACATGTACGTTTGACCAAAAAAAAACAGCATGAAAAACATATTACAAAACAGGGTCTTTATTAATGATTTAATAAAAATAGCCCCTGTATCTGTATCTCATTGAATATTGACCTCTGCTTGCAAGATGTTTGGGATGATGAAGAATCAAATGACTCTTTGGTTGACTAGGAGTGAATCTGTGGCTTAGTTTTGAAAAGAACACATGCAACTAGGGCTGAACGATTTAGGGAACAATCTAATTGCGATTTTTCTGCCAGATATTGCGATTCAATTTGCGATTTTTTTTCTTAAAAGTTGAGCTAAAGTTCATTATTCAGTGTGTAACAGATAGACCATGTCATGGAGCATTATGACATGAGACACCTTCCAAACTGCTCTACATTCTTATGCAGTGATGAGAACATAGATATGTCCTGCCAGCAATCGGGGGTTTTCTTTCAATAAGCGTGGAACATTGAACAGTCAAACACAGAACATTTATCACAAAAGCTAAAGTTATAATAATGAAATAAAAAACATCAGTACTTTCCTGTAAACTGAAATGTCTGATGTGCCTCAGTTCAACAGCAGCATCTACATATTGCACCTTCTACCGTCATGTTAAATAAAGGAATAAAAAATAAATGAAAGATCCACTGAAAATAGGACGTTTCTGTAAACAATTTGTGATATGTAACATTATTCCAGCATTTACCATGTGAAAAAACAGTAACTATAATAATAATAATAATAATAATAGAGGAATAAAAAATGTTAAACCAAATGTTACACCAAACATTCAACCAAATAATTCACATTCGATTAATCGCGGTCTTCACGACTAGCTAATTGCATTCTTTCAAATCTCAATTTAAAAATGATTAATTGTTCAGCCCTACATGCAATGATCTACATAATGATCTACATATTTAGAAAACACTTATTTCATATATTGTGAGAAACTGAGGTTCTAGAAATAAAGGAAGCCGATGGGGTGCAATTAAGTTGAGTGGGGTTGCTTGAGTTCTTATCGACTTGACTAGTAGTAGTAGTAGTATTAACAGTAGTAGTAGTAGTAGTGTAGTTTTCCTACAGTATGTACAGTCATGTGAAAAAATTAGGACACCCATGCTAAAGTTGACTTAAAAGAGGAATAAAAAAAAAAAATCATCTTTTGCAAATTGGTCTTAATGCCTTAATTAAAAAAATGAGGAAAAATCCAACCTTTAAGGACACCAATTTTGTTTGTGAATGAATAATGTATCGTAAGTTTAGTCGTTTAGTCAACTTTAGCATGGGTGTCCTAATTTTTTCCACATGACTGTATGAACATCTGTGGTGTAGTTGTTGTAAACAGACCTGTCTCCCCCCACAGACTGTCAGCTGTGTTGATCTCCGGTCTCTCCTCCTCTTTCTCGTCCTCCTCTGGAAGATCCAGGAGGTATGACACCATCTACCCACACACACACACACACACACACACACACACACACACACACACACACACACACCAAATGTTACAAACACATCAGAAGAAATAGTGTGTCATGACTTACTAACACACAATATTGGAAAAGTTTGTGTGTTGGTGTGCAGAGGTGGAAAGAGTACAAAAATATTCTACTTAAGTAAAAGTACAATTACTTTGATGAACTTTAACTTGAGCACAAGTAAAATTAAAAATTAAAAATCCTTAGTCACCTTTTAACAGCCGGGGGGGGCTAAGTACAATACTTCAAACAAAACATACTTTAGTAAAATGTAAAATTACAGATTTTAAAAACTTCCTTAAAAAGTAAAAGAACACCAAAAAACTACTCAATTACAGTAATGGGAGTAATTGTAATTTGTTACTTTCCATCTGTGTGTGTGTGTGTGTGTGTGTGTGTGTGTGTGAGTGTGTGTGTGTGTGTGTGTGTGTGTGTGTGTGAGTATGTGAGAGAGAGAGAGAGTGTGAGTGAGAGAGAAAGTGTGTGTGAGTTTGTGTGTGAGTGAGAGTGAGTGTGTGTGTGAATGTGAGTATGTGTGAGATAGTGAGTGTGTGTGTGTTAGTGTGTGTGTGTTAGTGTGTGAGTGTGTGTGTGTGTGTGTGTGTGTGTGTGTGTGTGTGTGTGTGTGTGTGTGTGTGTGTGTGTGTGTGTGTGTGTGTGTGTGTGTGTGTGCAGTTGACCTCTGTGTGGCCCATGCTGGCGGCTGCAATCAGTGCTTGCTGCACCGCCTGGATCCTGCTTGCCCCTCTCTGGCCACAGCAGGAGGTGCAGCTCCAGTCTGCACGCTTCAGCAGGAAGCGCAGCACCTCGAGGTGGCCCCGCTGGGCTGCGTGCACCAACACACACCGGCCTGAGTTGTCCACATGACCCACCTGAGTACACGGGGAGACAGAGCCAACGGAAAACAGAATGAACATTACCAGTGGTGGAAGAAGTATTCAGATCTTTTACATAGGTAAAAATACTAAAAATACTGTTGCAGTAAAAGTCCTGCATTGAAAATGCTACTTAAGTAAAAGTATGTAAGTATCATCAAGAAAATGTACTTAAAGTATTAAAAATAAAAGTATTCAATGCAGAAAAATCCTCCCATTTTAGAAACTGGAAACGATCCAAATGGTTGTGTGTTTAATCTGCTAATAATTTCAGCTGGACTTGTAGGCCGTTATACTGTTGGCTAGTTTCATTTATAATAAAACATCAGATTTGATAAACTACATGTGTTTTATGTGCAAAAATCTTAATGTGTAAAGTAACTAGTAACTAAAGCTGTCAGATGAATGTAGTGGAGTAAAAAGTACATTTCTCCGCCGAGCTCCCCCTTAGTTCGCACACTGAATAGGTGTTCAAAATGTGTCTTAAGAAATGTTCATATCTCTGCTGTCACTGATCTCCTGATATAAATAAAGAATAAAAAACTTTCGGAGACAGCGTCATCCTTCATACGACCACTGGATGGCACCAAAGTATAGATTTTTTTTTTTCTTTTTTATTCTGCACAGTGGCTTTAAATCTAGAGCACCACACAATCTTGCAGGCAGACAGATGGACGGCTACCTTAGCGGAGTGCTGACTCAGCATGGTGACGATGTCCAGTTGTCCAGCTGCGGCAGCGAATCCCAGTGCAGTCAAGCCGTCATGTGACCGAGCATCCACCTAGAAACAACACAGAAGACACAAGCTTGGTTGCGGTAAATTGGCACAATCCTCCAATTGCAACCTTCAACAATATTTTCATGAAGCCAGGGACTGAAAAAAACCAAACGGCAATGATTCCACAAACATTGGAAAACCTTACCTGAGCTCCGAGGTCGAGCAGCAGTGCCACAGCATCACTGTGGCCCAGGTGAGCGTGGACACACAGCAGGGGCGCGTTGTTGAGGACGTCGCTACGGTAATCCACGTCGGCCCCGCCCATAATCAGCAACCTGCTCACCTGGACAGGTAGGGAGCCAAGTTACAAGTTAGGGCTGGACAATATGCTTTTGTCCCGATTCGATTCTTTATTAACGATACATGGGTGACGGTTCGATTTGTATTGTGATTGTAGAAGTGTTGGGATTCGATAGTATTGCGATTTTCTTTTCCTTCTTTATAAGGTCCCATATGGTGTCACTTAAACTTACATTTGTATCGATTAAATGTGTCTATTAAACACAAAAAAAAAAAAGATTTGAGTTGATTTTCCCACCCTTTTCTTAGTTTGGATAACGGTAATACTCCAGCATCATATAACGTTAGGCACGGTGGTGATAATATGCAGTTGTTAAATAAACGAAACGCCTGACTATGGACAGGTAGAGGAAAGTCTCCAAAAATAAAAATCCACCAACTAGTCTACGACATTTTGTCTTTTGGAAGGGCGTGCAGTGATTATTTGATGCTCTGCACCCTGGAATGATGCATTTGGAACGTTGGAAAGGGGGCGGGGCTATGTCGATTATGGAACACGACACCCATTGGTTACCCGGTTTCGAATGGCGACATCACAGCTTTTAAGCCCAGTTCAGACCAAAGATTTGGGACGGGACGAGTTGAGACTTGCAACTTCTTGCAACGAGCCGGTCTGCAGCGTTCTAAAACCGTTCACACCAATGCGACGACATTGTCCATGACAACGCCTTGTTGTACTTCCGTTCTAACGCTTCCTCTCTTCAGTCACTCTCTATCTCGCTTGACCATATCACGACATATCCGTCTAAAACTCTGCCATTTCGACCAGCTGGTAGAAATAAAATGGATTAAGGATCATTTTATTTCTATAGTTTGCAGCTGACTTTACCAGCTGACTTCTCTATTGGCTGATGAAACAGGTGACGTCTCTTACGTTCTAAAACCAGCCTCTGCAACTTGAACAGCTGAGTCGCAGCAAAACCATCAGGTGGCTTGAGTCGAGCTGAGACGGGCCGGTTCAGACCGCTGCAGCTTTTCCCTGCAACGTCCTAAAACGGTTTTGTCTCGTCGCGAATCTTTGGTCTCAACTGGGCTTTGTCTTACACCCCCGAGCTTAAGTGACACACAAAATCTCACAAAAACCCATTTTCACCATATGGGACGTACTGCCACAGGAGGAAGAGAAGAAAAGGAGAGGACGTAATGAGGAGGAGAGAATGTGAAGAAAGGAGAAGAGGTGTTATTTGTCAGCCTGCATGATGTCATGATGAACTGACTGACTAACTGACTAACTGACTGACTCCTAACTGACTTCAGGCCTCAACACCAACAGGTGTTTTTACAGAGACGAGGCTCTGGCGCACCTTAGATAGTCCTGCTTCTAGCTCAAAAACCCTAACTCCTATCGCTTAATGTTTAATACTGTGAGAGCTATCATGACACCCTGCTGATCATCCTGTGCAAGAATGGTGTGTTGTGTAAGAAATGGGAGTACAGTAGCTGTCCGAAAAGGGCCCGTTTCTGTTCTCCTCCTGGTATTTCTGGTATGATTTAATACAGGAGGCAGTGCGGCAGTTGGACACCGCTTCACTTGGACGCTCACTGTACCTTGTGTGAAAGTCTGTTTTCCTCCCTAAGTACATTGTTAGAAAGGGCAGAACATTTGACCAAAGTGTAGGGAAATTTGTGCCTGTTGCAGACATGTAACCATGGAATTCACCGGACGTAAACTTTTGGCTCTGTTCGTACAAACTGCCGATAGAAACAATAAAAAGAAAAAAATCTGAAATGATGCAGACCATTCCCTTTTTGTTACCTGCTCCGTGTCGCATATATTTGACACCACAAACATAAAACCCACATTAATGCGTTCGCCAGACTATTACCTCTCTGGTGATGATAATCTTTTGTCGTTTGGACTCATGGTTTTTGAATTAAAGAACGACCTTCAGAGTTATAATCATCATCAAATAGACATTTTTGACCTGTCAAACTATCTATCCCAACTATCAACTATCCCAAACACACTAATGTATAAATGTCAGAAGGGCTTTTTTTCAAAGCCTCAAAGAAGGTTGAATATTTTAAAAAGTATTTATGTGATTTGAAAGTTGAATACTACCCTGAATGTTATTGGAATGTGCACCAAGTAGTAGGCACACTGTCAAAATTTCTTGCGGAATTTTCTAGTTCATCTTTCTATTCTGGTATCTTGTAAGCCCGTTTGGGCTGGGCATACTATTTTTGTGTGTGTATGACACAATAAGAAAATTATTCATTCATTCATTCATTCATTCATTCATTCATGTAAAGAAGTACATAACATGGATTTTCTGCATTCGGTCAGTTTTTCTGGAAACAGATATGATGTATTCGCCGTCAGCGGTACCGTATAAAAATAAACGTGAATTACGTGAATAGTTGGTAAAAAAAAAAAATAAAAAAATATTGATTCTGTATTATGCAACTTCATTTGATAGAATATATGTAGTAGGGGGTCCCTGATCCGTGTCTCTCAGTTAAGGGGTCCTTTGCTTAAAAAACATTGAAGACCCCTGGGTTAAAGATTTAGGTGAATCATTGGTAAAAAAAACAAATACGGTGAAAAACAAATACGATGTAGTCGCCGTCAGTGGTACCCTATAATAGTATAAATATTTAGGTGAATCATTGGTAAAAAAAAAAAAAAAAAAAATTAAATATTGATACTTGGGAAAAGAATCAATATTAAAAATCGTTGCAAAAAAAATAAATCACGATACATACGTGAATCGATTTTTTTCCCCCAGCCCACCTGTATTGGCACGTGTATGAGTGGATGTGAGTGTGCAAAATGTTACCTTGATGTTGGGGGTGTAGAGGTTGCGCAGCGATGACAGAGCAGGGCTCAGGTTCTCCGTGCTGTAGGACAGCCACAGCCCCTGCAGAACTGAGGAGGAAACCCCAAGCTTTTTACTCAGACCCTGGAGACGAGAATAGAAACAAAGGAAACAAACAGTTAGACGGATAATAGAGATATATTTGGACATTTTCTATAACAATAAATCAACAACAGCTGGAAAACCTTACAGCTGGAATACTTGTTTACAGGCACTCACCCTCACAACCTTTTTACGACACCTTGAAAGACATTCGTCGGCTCTAGTTAGCTAACATGACATGCATTAGCATTAAAAAAGTAAGAAACTATCTTAAAAAAGAGTAGCGTTAGCATTAAAATTAAGTAACATTATCTGAGAAGGCGAAGCACTGCTACTTGGGCGGAGTGATTGGCTCTCATGTGACCTTGTTATTTGGACACGCTGTGACTATACAAATCACAACATGTAAATAGGAAAATGTCACTTATTTTGAACAGTAGGCTAAATGGAGCCGGTTACCTCCAGCATCTGTGCTAAGCGAGGCTAGCGGTGGGAGCGTCAGACAGAGTTATGACACGCACGGAGATGAGAAGGGTATGTATGGACTTATCTAACTCTGAGGGATACGGTGAATAAGCTAAAGTCCCAATAAGTCGGCGTGTTCCTTTAAACGAGCCATACTTCCGTATGGTTGTGAGGTCACAACTATATATATATATATATATATATATATATATATATATATATATATATATATATATATATATATATATATATATATATATATATAGAAACTGCCGTAAGTGTTTTTTGAACATTAAAACATGTTCTAGTAGAAACCCAAAACACAAGTATACACATGAAAATGAGCATGATATGGCACCTTTAAAATAAGGTGACCAGATTTCTGAGACAAAATCCGGGGACATTTTCAGCTCATTTTAATGTTTAAATGCATCAATCTGGTGCACTTTGAAAAGAAATTCAGAGGTTAGACTTGGTTATTGATATATCTATGGATGGGAATATTTGTGCTGTAGCCTGAACTATTTTGCACTTCAGAATTTTAACCATGCACACACAGGTGGAATAGTTTTTTCTTCATATTTTTGCATTAATGTCACTAGGAAGCATACCAGTGGAAAATATATATATATATATATATATATATATATATATATATATATATATATATATATATATATATACATATATATATATATATATATATATACATATATATATATATATATACATATGTGCGTGCGTGTGTGTTAACCTTGTAGATGTGAGCCTTCAGGATGTGATGTCCCAGCTCCAGCGTCTCCTGTCGGTTCAACTTTCCTTCCTGTCTGCAGAGCCAGAAGGCCAGGAGAGTGTGACCGCTCCTGGAGACAGACAGACAGCTTAGTAAGAACTTCTCTCTGTCGTCCCCTGTCGCTTTCACTCTTACTCTATCACTGTCTGTCAGTGTACCTGGGGTCGCAGAGGAACCTGTCGTCCTGACCCTCCTCTCTCCACATCAGCCACTCCCTGAAGGAGGCATGGTTCAGCATCCTGTTGCCGTCGCTCCGCCGCACTAAGAAAGAGGAGAGCTGCTCCAGACGGTGCACAAACTCCCCCCAGTGTAGCATTCCTCCAGTCAGAGTGCCCGCATTCACCACCTCAAACAGCTGGAGGAGGAAAAGATTTCAAGTGTATTCATATTCCATTTTCATTATGTCAAAGATATGCTAACAAGACTTATGTGGGATGTATGCTTCTGCGGGGGCTTTACACAGAGCTTTAGCTGTAGCCTACGTAAGTGGCCTAGGGTTTACACTTGTGCACTGAGGTCTGCAGCATTCTAGCATATCTTTTTAGGAGAACAGCAGGGCTGGCATGTGCGTATGGGTGGGGAGTGTGTTGTAGAGTAGGTGAGAGAGTGACTTCAGAGCAAGTACCATCTCTAGAGGCATAGTGAGAGAAACAAAGTGTCTCCCCTGCAGGAAAAGTTAACCCTCTCCTTGATATCATGTTGTTTATGGAGAAGGAGAACCCGGAAATGAGTAGGGGGAAATGCAACGCTACCAGGCCACGGCTAAGCGGACCAATCACAGTGGTTGCATTGACGCAACGTGTAGTTTCATTTTTTGACAGGTGCTCGTCGTACAACAACATAGCAACGCACAGAGCTGCCCATAAGCCGTAAACAGGTGGTAGAACCCAGATTGAGATGCAAATTCTGAACGCTAATTTGGCTAATTAGCAATACACATTATACTATACATACTAAACACACCAAGTATTTGGTCACAAACAAATGGAGGAAAAGTTAAGGTTGTTGGAATGTATATATACACACACACACACACACAGTGACAGTGTGTACCTGCTGGTCGGTCAGTGGGTGCAGCGACGCCACAGTAACGTTGAGCAGTGGCAGAACTCTCTGGAAAGATGACTGGGTGGGAAACCGCATGTTGAGCTGCAGCAAGTAGACTTCTGCTAAACTCACAGGGACCACCTACACACACACACACACACACACACACACTCAGTCTTCCTGTATACTGTATTTCAAAATGAATACTGGCTATGTCTACCTAGGAAACAAGGCAATAATAAAGTGACTACAGGCGTACATACTGTAACTAAATGACACACAATCACATCTAACTGAGCCTGAGTCATTTATGAAGTTATATTGAAAATGAACACTCAACTGACAGTTCAATTGCTTTCAGCACTTAGTCGTCAAATGACATTACAATCACTTTCAGCTACTTTCAGCTACTCTTTGTTTGGTTTTCATCTCTATATTTCATCTGGTAACGCAACTGCTTTCAAGTCTTACTCGTCAGATAACATTTCTCCCTCTTTAAGCTTGACGCATTAACTCTCACTTTTTACTCGTCAACTGACATTTTAACAGCTGTCACTGCTGACACTTCCTATGACTATTTCCAGCGCACACAATTTTAACTCTGCGGCACTTTCAACATGAGCGGAAATTCTAATAACTTTTATTGTTTACGACTAAACTGATGTTTCAATTTCTTTCATCTCTATTAATAACAGTTCAACTACTTACATCTCTTCCACTTCAACTGCTTTCTGTGCTCACTTGTCAAATTATACCAAAAGCCTACTTAATTGCTTTGACATCGACTTACATTTTATTTCACCTCTATGTCAGCTGTCTAAAGAGCTCAAAAGTGTGGTTCGGGAAAGAAAAAATCCCATTTATTTTATCCATAAGGATTTTGATTATCAGCCATGATGTCTAAACCATCCGAGGTAGAGTTTGTGAAACAAAGATTTATGCTTCTGTAGAAGCCAGACGTATAAAATCAACCTTGTTTTAGGAAAAACCATGTTTTATTCCCGATATATTCCCTTATGGAGAAATACTACATTACCCACAATCCTAAGCGTAACAGCGACATCTCTCTGATTGGTGGAGCTCGCGGTTACCATGGAAATGTTTACCGGAACCTGCGAACAGCTATAGCGAGCTGCTACCATGGAAATGTACCATGCATGATCGTTTATGTACACAGTCTCGTACCTTTGCCTTTTTATGGCGTTTTTAAAATGTTCTTTTGCCCAAATAAAATCTTTTATGGTCATGATTTATTTCGGAGCTGGTTGGCTTGGTTCCAGGCTTAACACTCTTCATGAAACGCCCATAGAGATATTAAATGGTGAAAATCACTTTGGGAACCAGATCAGTTCAGAAAGTGGGCGGTCAGGGCGCCGAGGTAGCTCAGGTGGTAGAGAGTTGTGATAAAGACCCAAAAAATAATAATAACAATAAAAATAAAAAGTGGGCGGTCACTGTTGAGCTGTAGAGCAAAAAAATATGCACTAGTTCAGAACACAGGACTCTTCCTGTATTTATTTGTAATGGCAGCATTTTGGGTAGCTTAGATTTTTCAGGTGTGAAAGGAAACCCAACCAAGGGAACTTGGTTGGGTTTCCTTTCACACCTGGAAAAATCTAAGCTTACCAAAATGCGCCATTACAAATAAATACAGGAAGAGTCCTGTGTTCTGGACTAGTGCATATTTTTTGCATCTCCATGGTCAAACCAGCTCATTTATTTAAATGATCAGACATTGTTTTCACGAGCGACATGACTACGTCTGCTCTGCTCACAGGGACGTCGCTCCGCTCTCTCTGCCGGCGTCTGTCTCCAACTTTAGCGGCGGCCGGTTTCACCACGGAGATGAGAGCGACGGACGGCGCGCTTGACTGCTGTCTATTTCTGTAAGAGAAACACTGCAAGCCGCTGCAGTTGCAGATTGCTAAACACACCTGACTACAGGAGACATTTAGCTCACGGTCCACCTCATCAAGCAGGTCTCGGTACGTTTGTTTGGTCCGTTTTTGGTGCGCACCCGAGTGCGATTCCCGCTTTCTCACCTGCCCAAACGAACCGCACCTAGGGGGAAAACCAGCTCTAGTGCGATTCAACCGAACTAAGGGGCTGATGTTAAAGCGCCCTTAGTCGGACTTTCGGACTTTTCAGTTTGATAGCCGTGGACATAACGAGGTAGGAGTGAAAGCCCTCTAAATCAGTAACGTAACCCCAAACAAGCAATTGTCCAAGTAGGTAATTATCTTTTATATTTGACTAACCTGACAAACGTCACTCTTTCATTTTACCTCCACCTGTTCGTTCTTCCCTCCTTCCCCACCCCTTCCTCACCTTGAAGCTGGAACTCTTCAGGACGAGGTATCCTCCCTCTATCAGGTCCAGGGTCAGTTTCAGGTAGAGGTACGAGCCCCTGCTTAGGCTCTTCAGGTGGCCGATCAGCTTGGCCAGTGCCGTGTTGTCGAGGCGACCGTTGCTCAGCGATACATTGCTCTGGATCTCCGCACTGCTGTGGATACGCTGCATCAGGTAACCCTGAGGAAAAAAAGAGACAGACGTATGAGTGTACAGATAGACGGACAGAGAGACAGACAACCAGGCCGACTGTGTGCACGTTACCTGCAGGTCCTGATCTATGGCGCTGTTCTCTTCCATTCTGTCCAAAGAGATGCAGTGAAAAGGTAGAGAACGAGTGATGTCCTGACAAAAACACAGAGAAACATATGGTTTAGCCGCGTTAGCTTCCTGAGTTGGAAATGTAGTTTCTTGCTGACGTGTTAAAACAAGAACCCTAGGAAAGGAGTCTTAAATATGCACTTGATAAGAGAGTGTTAGTATTCTAAATATGATGAGGAAAAGTATAAGATCAGACTCTTATTTCGTTCTTACACAGCCCTGGCTGCTGGCTGTTTAGCTTACATACTTAGAATTTTCAAACAATATGTTTTCATTTCAAATCTTATGGGGAAAAAAAGGGGATTGAGGGTGCTAACCGATGTGTTTGGCAAATGCAACGCTATCTCAGGGATAAGGTTGGCTGGGGTTGCTTTTGTGTTACCTTTCCCAAATTCTACAAAAGAACAGGACAGAGCCCCTAATGTTAGCTTAGAGAGCATCTAGAACCAGCTTCAACCATAGACTTCCACGGGAGACCAGTGAAGGATATTAGAAACACTTTTCCGGTGATGGCTGAGCGTTACTGAGCAGCCTCCAACTGAGAGAGACGACGTAGATGTGACGTGAGCAACCTGTCTGAAAGTTGGAAGTCTTCTGGTAGCTGTGCCAAGAGAAATCTCAATCATTCCCAATCTTGCAGAGACGGAGAGCGTAGGTATATGTAAGGAGATAACATGGACACAGGCTAATTATTGCTAACTAAAATGTTAGTTAACATTAGTAATTAAACTTAAACAGCTAATGCAAGTCGAAACTGCCTGCGAGCTTCTCCTGTACTATACGGTAATTCCTCTACTCTGCGACAGTAAGTTGCGTGGTTATGACACAATCGTTAGCCTATTTTTACAAAAACGTCTGCTACGGAGCCATAACGTGAGGTACAAGGTAATGGAGCCTTTTATACATTGTCGTGTTTCTTTAGAAATAAACAATGGACAAATAAAGTCTTTAAACGCTTCAGATGTAAAGTTATTCGCTGTCAAAGTGACGCCAAAATGAACTTTCCCCATCACGTGACAAATAAATACATTAAGACAAAAAATAATAAAATATGACATTACATTACATTTTAGCTCAGCCGAAACTTAACACCCACCCACACCAAAGAAGCAGCAACAGGGCAAAAGATAGGGTTGGGACAATACGCCTTTGTCCCGTTTCGATTCTTTCACGTGACTTGAACAGTACTGCGATTGGATAGTATTGAGAATTGCGAATTTTCCTTCTTTAACAAAAACAAAAGTTGAATAATACACCTCTAGAGACAATAGATCATGAGACATTTCTAAAAACTAATTGTTTTCTAAGAAGAATGCACATCACATGTCAGTCAGTCTGACATTTACAGTATTTTATTTGTAAAGAAGAACATAAGATGGAGCTTCTTCATTTTCGGCTTTCAGTCCGTTTCGCTGGAAACGGAGATGATGTAGTCGCCATCGGCGGCACCGTATGAACAGAAGATATTATGGTCAATCATTGGTCAAATAAATGAATACATAAATATATAATAATAATTCTAGGGAAAATTATCGATTTTGAAAAGCATCCCAAAGGAAATCAATATACATACAATTTTCGATCCCCACCCCTAATTAAAACGCTGCTTTTTACGTCGCAAAAACAAAAAGCAGTGGTCTCAGCGGACATCCCTAACAGCAGCCGCTCTGCAGGGCAATCTGCATAGGGTTCCATTAGTGGACATTCGTGCCTTTGGAGAAGTATATAATAGTGATACCAGTGGTATATAATTGGCTCCAAACCCAGAGTGCCTGAGGGATTTCAATAGGAAAGGCCATTCAAGCGGTCAAAGGCCTTTTCTCCATCTAATGAGATACCGAAAGTCTCGTATTGGCAGACCTATCCCCATAGCGCGGTGTCAGCACTGGAGAATGGTTAGGCTGCATAATTTAACATTCTGGTATTGGGGGGGAAAACACTCTGGGTCGTTTGTATTGTGATGTCAGGCTTTATACCCGCACTGTACCAAACTAATGAGACAGGGATGACTTAGCATAATGCATTATATGCACTAACGTTCTCATACTGGCCGCTGTTTCTCTATATCTGACAAACCAGTCTGGATTATGTGGATGAGCTGAGGAAGCACCTGATCAATCCTCCATGCTAGGATCTTTGCATGATGTTTTACCTCACAGTTAGCGAGCGAGATAGGTACGATATCCCCAACACTGCATAAGATTATTAATGGGCTTGGTAATAATTACTGGAATTACGGGAATTGTTGGGTCTTTGTAAATTATAGAGTGTGGTCTAGACCTACTCTATCTGCAAAGTGTCTTGAGATAACTCTTGTTATGATTTGATACTATAAATCAATGTCATATGTTAATATATCTGAAAAGGTTTTGTAAAAGTCTATGCTAAATCCGTCATCTCCTCCAGGCGCGCCGCCCACTAATGCCTCGACTGCCTGTTTTATCTCAGACTGAGAAATGAGTCGGGGGAGAGATTCAGTTTGCTAAAGAACAGGTCAAAATCTGAAATCGCTGGCTCAACTTCAGATGTTTCAGATATTTTTTTGTGTGACTTTTCTGAGTTTTTCCACTTTTGCATGGAATAGCAGGGTTGATATGTGAAGCTCGAGCTTTCTGCGGTCGTTGGGCTAAAGGATGGCCTGCTTTATCTCCAGCATCAGAATACTTACTTTTTATCCGCTATAAATCAAACTCTTGGTTTTACGGTTTCAGCCATGTCATAGGAAGTAGTTTTCGAGATCTTGGAAGCCATTTAAAAAAATTGTGAAGTGGGTTTTAGTCAATGTTAAATAGTGTTTAAAGAAAGCCAGTTCGAGGAACGGCTCCACTAAAACCATCACCTGACTTAGCTTATATTCACCTTTAATTAATGTAGAATTTAGCAGAACATCCAACAGTTTTCTGAATTTTTGTTTTGCATTGTACATGTGTGTGTGTGTGTGTGTAGGTGGTCCCTGTGAGTTTAGCAGAAGTCTACTTGCTGCAGCTCAACATGCGGTTTCCCATCCAGTCATCTTTCCAGAGAGTTCTGCCACTGCTCATCGTTACTGTAACGTCGCTCCACCCACTGACCGACCAGCAGGTGCACACCGTCACTGTGTCTGTGTGTGTGAGTGAGTGTGTGTGTGCGTTGTATGTACATCGCAAAAACTAACTTTTCCTCCATTTGTTTGTGACCAAATACCTGCAAAACATTCCCATCAGCCTCAGATGTACTTCATGTTTAGTGCTTATAAGCTAAATGCTAAACTAAGATGGTGAACATATGGGAAACATTACACCTGCTAAACATATTAGCATTGTCATTGAGTATGTTTAAATGCAGTGTGTACCTGCTGACTGGTCCTGACAGTGGTAATGACTTTCAACCAGGAAGGAAACTTCTGGATGTTTCGGGACAGGAAGGAAGTCAGTGTGTCGCCGTAGTCTGGCCGGTGGAACTCTGCCTCGTTCAGCCCATCAATCAGTATGATAAGCCCTGCCCCCTCCACGTGCAACTTCCTCTCTGGGAAAAAAAAACAACACAGTCTTGTGTAAAGTACTTGAAATCGATACTTGAGTAAAAGTACAAGTAATTTACCAGATAAATGACATTGGTAGAAGTTAAAGTCACCTTTTACAACTTGAGTAATAGTCTTAAAGTATCTGATATCTACTGTACTTAAAGCTATAGTGCGTAGTTTGTCTCCCCAATGAGGAATTCTAAGTAATGACAACAAAACTGTCGACGCGTCCACATGACATAAGCCTTCCATAATCGTGCACCGCCCACACCTCCAGTTGCTAGTAGCCAAGGAGGACACGAATGATTCGCCAAACCTGCTTCTTTTTTGTGCAGTCTAACAAATTTCTTCTGAGTTTATTTTGTAGTATCGAGTAACAAAGATGCTTAGGGGAAATATATAGAAAGAATATATAAATAGAATATATGTACTGTATATGTATGTAATATGTAGAAATATAAATAATGAAGTAAAGTACAATTATGTGACAATTCTACTTAAGTACAGTAACGAAATATTTGTACTTTGTTACATAACAACACTGGGAAAAAAACAAACGAACAGATAAAGTACTGTCTCTTCGGTTTACAGCAGTGAAGCTATCAGAATACAGTACACTCTGAGTGTACCTGTGTAGAGAGCGTCCAATGGTTGTAGTATCCCTCTCTGGAGGGCTGAGCTTGGATCCTGGATGCAGGAGCGCAGACTGAGCGTGCTCTGTAGCTGTGGCGACCGGTGCAGCAGCTCCCGATAGGCCGACAGCTGAGGGGCGTCGCTGAGCATCGCCGCCATGTTGTGGACGAACTCGGGAACCAGACAGGTGTGACAGTTATCAGCCTGACAGAAGTGATACGAGACTACCTGCAAAGGCAGACAGGGAGACATATTAGCATGAGTTGTGGATTTTAGCAAGACGTTGAGTTGGTTGTTGTGGATTTGGAGAGAAATGTGATGAAATGTGTCTGTTTTGGCATTACAAATCAGTGGAGAGGCATTTTGTGTAACATCCATATTAATAGCAGGTTAGTTTGTATCCTCAACGTTCCACCTCCAGGATTGCTCCATTGGCAACGGAAATTTCAGATTTCACTCATTTGGGCCGGATATCCGTTGCCTTGGGTTTTCTTTGTGTTGACATTTTAAACTCTGTTTGATTGCTGAGGACTATGGTTAACTGCTCCTCAGATCTCTACAGGGTAAATCCAGACAGCTAGCTAGACTATCTGTCCAATCTCAGTTTTCTGTTGCCCGACTAAAACAACCTTTGAACGAGCACATGTTCAACCAAAACAAGTTCCTTCCCGAGGCTATTTTGCAGCGGCACCGTTGCTCCGTCCGGCGCTTAGCACCACCCAAGACGATTGTGATTGGTTTAAAGAAATGCCAATAAACCAGAGCACGTTTTTCTCCCATCCCGGAATGTTGCTGTGCTGTGGAGTAAGGTCTGGCAATGCAAGACTAATAGCAGGTTGCACCTAGAACCACATTAGGGTCAGCTATGCTAACTATATTGGCTCAAAACTCACAAATATTTTAGATTCAAAAAAGAAAAGTTTGTCATTTGCAAAAAAATATGTGCTTTCTTCCCGTTTTTCCATAAGGATTTTGATTATTCCCCATAATGTCCTAACGATCTAAGGTAGACTGACCACGAGCTCCGAGGTTGTGAAAGGGATGTTTCTGCTCCTGTAGAAGCTAGAAGTCCGTATGAAATCAACCCCGTTTTCAAAAAAACATGTTTTATTCGCATGCTTGTGGAGAAAAACCACACTACCCACAATCCTAAGCGAACCAGTGTCGTCTCCGATTGGTCCAACTCGCTGTTGCCATGGAAATGTTTACAGTACCCGCGAACGGCGGGTAATGTAGAGCTTCTACCACGTTTCTGCTTTCTTTGCAGACACAGCGGATGTCAACAAAGACAGATATAAGGGGACGAACGAGGAGACGAGAAACTTTTTAAATATAATAAACTATAACGACTATTTTAGATAGTTGTCATCTGGCATTTACATGCATCTGATAGCGTCGTTTTCTCATTATAGCGTGATACATGGCTATCAGCTGGCACATTTACAGCTTGTCCAATATTAAATCACTTGTAGGTAGACAGCGCGATCCATTTTGGCTTGCAAACTTTTTTTTCCTCGCAAATGTCAGCTTGAATGTTGTGCGATTCAGTGAGAAAACGAACGGAAACGCCATGTGACGTCATTACGCACAGGTTTTTATTCACTTTAAAGCCGTTGAATGGAAACACACTTTCACATGAAAAATTTGTATTCGCATGAATGTCTTCAGATTATTGGGTTGACAAGTGGATGGAAACATAGCCACTGTTGAGCTGTATTGTGTGATCCAGTAGATCCTACCTGTCCCGCCAGCCTCCTCAGCGCCTCCTCCTGTCTTCTCCTCATCTCTGGGGTCCCAGGACAGCTTCCTCCTCCTCCTTCGTCTCCCCCTCCTCCTCTTCCCAGGGAGTCGTGGGAGAAAGAAACAGCCTCTCCATCTGGAGTGAAAGCCCATCCATGAATACAGGGTTTTTCTTGCATGGAGGAATTTTTGGCTCCCCCCCTCAAAGAGGTTTGAGCCAGCACCAAAGGAAAATCACTAGTGCCAAAATGATAAGAATTGAGAATAAAAATAGCACTCCAAATTCTCTCTGAATGTGTTTAATAGGAATTTACCAAACAACCGTTGAACAAGCAGAACATTAACTTGAATAGGAGCGCTAATGTCTTACTGAAGGCGTAGTCCCTAGGGGTGGGGGGAAAAAAATCAATACAGTATAGTATCGCCATATTTTCCGTGGCAATACTGTATTGATACACAAACGCCAAGTATCGATCTATTATTATATATGTGTTGGTCAGTTTGTCTGCTTGACAATCCCATTTTGCAGCAATAAAACCGAAGTGAGCTGAACAAACAGACATTTTTTAGATGAAACAGAAGTTTCCTTTTGGGGACATCATTTGAAATTGGGAAAAATTGGGGGAAAAAAGGTAATAAACTGCAATATATCGGAGAATTTTGCAATACGTTTGGAAATCGCAATAATATTGTGTCGTGACATAAGTATCGTGAGGCCTCTAGTAGTTACCCCCCAAAGACCCATTCTAAATCAGGAAAAACACTGGAATATCACATTCTTTCTATATTTCAAATCTCCGTAAAGATGTAAAGACACAAACCATGTCTTGGTTTCTCTGTGGCTGCTGCCTTCTTTACTCTCAACTTATTTCTATGACTTTGCTTTTTCTCAACTGCATGATTTAATGTTTGTTTTTTTTCCTTTTTCTGGTGGTTGGCTCGACTGTGAGTCTGGTTGCTAGCCTGGCTGATTTTATTGGGTTCTTCATGATGACTCAGCAGTTTCTTACAGAATGATTAAGGTTGTCTTCATGACTGGAATAACTCACTGGGGGTCCTTTGGCAAGCACGCGATATTGGCTCCTGCCAACAATTTCCTATGTTCCCTTTCGAGCGCCTACCAAGTGCTGGGTGTACTGTAAAACAGAGATCTTCAACAGGGGGTCCAGGACCCCTAGTGGGTCCTCAGAGTTACTGCAGAGTTAATTTTTTTTCAAAAATTAAAATGTCTTAACATGAATCCAAAATATTATTAGCAAATATAAATTAGCCTATTTGTGAAAAAAAACCCCACTGATGATAGACTTACTGGCCTATTGGTAAGGTAGTCACACAGATAGTTAATCAGTATTCAGTATGCCACTGACACATTAAAATACGATTTATAAAATCGTGCCAACAATTATTATTGTAATAGCTTAGAATGAGATGCACTAAAACGTTATGTATGAAAGGCTTTAGGCAGCCCATATGTATTGTAGCTTAAGTTAAATATGCAACTTAATTGTATACAATATATGTAGTAGGGGGTCCCTGATCTGTCTCTCTCAGTTAAGCGGTCCTTGTCTTAATAAACGTTGAAGACCCCTGCTGTAAAAGATTAGGTTATCAATTAGACATTTCTATAATGATGTAGCCTTTTTATCCTATTTTCTTATTTTTTAATTTTAAAGCTATTGACAAAAATCTGAAAAACTTTTGCTTTTTTACTTTTACTCATTTTGCATTCACTCAGGGTTTCTGCCGGTTTCAACAAGTTTTTTATTTATTTTTTTTTACACCTTTTTAACACCTTTATGAATCAAATTTAAGACCTATATCAGGATATAAAGGTACAATGGAATGCAGAGTCACAAAAGTACTTGCAAAGTTAATAAAAGTATTCAAATTGAATAAAAGCAACACAGTCATAATGACCTGTACATATACAGCAATTTATATTTGGACCAGCGATTGAAGACCTACAACACCACAGAATTAAAAAAAACAAAAAACATTTCAATGAGCATTAGAGGTAGCGTTACATGAACGTAGGAAAATGTAAGACCTGTTTGAAATTATTTAAGACGTAGAACACGATACGTTTTAAGGCCTAACATTTTGATTTTGAAATTTTAGACTTTTTAAGACCCTGCAGTAACCCTGTCACTTTAGAGGCGGTCCCTAACTTCAGCTCGGGATTTTCTACTGTCAAGTCACACAAGGTGCCAGGCTTCATTGGATCATGATGTAAAAATAACACCAGTCAAGCTATATTCTGCACGGCTAAGCAAATAGGATTAAGACTGGTGAAAAGCTCCTTAAGGATGAAGCCTGCTGTATGCCTGAATATTGAACCTTAATGTTATAATCTCAAAGATTTTCATTTAACCCTCCTGTTGTCCTCAGCTCAAATTTGCCCTGTTTTCAAAGTTTCTATATTAGAAATTTGGGTTTCTTTCAACCTAATTTCCCAAAAACAACATGGAAGGTTCCATACAACGCACTTCACAGGTAAATTGAAGGATCAGTTCACTACTCTTATTGAATTTTGGGTGTTTTATTCAGTTCTATAGCTTTTGAAAAAAAACTATTGAAATGGTTTTAAAACAGTTTCCTGACTTAACTTCAACATACGTTCCTCTCAACTTTAAAAAAGTTATATAATTTCATATAACTGAAGTGTATTGACCATTAGTTCCAAAAGAAAAGTGTAAAACTAGTGGTATTAAGTTGGTGTTAGTGTTGACCGCCATAGATGTACTGTACGCTCTGAAGAGGCAGGGCCGCACCCCAAAAGTTCCTGTATGCAGGAACATCCCTGGTGTGGATAAGAGTATTGGATTCCTTTTTACTAATAACACAGGTAACTTGATTGGTATAACACTATAAAACGTCTCTCTGTGCTTACGTTTAGGCATGGTCTGGTTGCTGGTAACAGTTGGCGACATGCGGTTTCCATGACAACTGAGCGCCACCAGGCGGGCGATGATGGCCGTTTTGCCGAAGCCCATGTTGCTGATGATCACCACGCCCTGACTGGTTGATGGGTCGCCACTGCGAAGACAAGCGTCCACTTCCTGGAAGAGCCACTCCCTGCCAGTGAACAGCCAATCAGACGAGAGACCCGGGACCTCAAAGTGGAGGGGCTTCAGGTTGAGAGAGGGAGTGAAACGAACTGCAGGAGAAGAGAGGAGGGAGGAGGAGAGGAGTATTAGAATATTGTTCGTGTAAGGGTTAATGCCTGATGAGGTGTCCAAATAGTCTATATTGACGACGATCCATTTAGCGGATTGTTCAGGTGCGATGGAAGATCCCCTGGATGTCTGGATGGTGTGTTGGCGTTCTAAACTCTGGTGGATTTGTGAGGACTGTGGTTAACTGCTCCTCAGATCTCTGCAGGGTAAATCCAGACAGCTAGCTAGACTATCTGTCCAATCGGAGTTTTCTGTTGCACGACAAACTACTTTTGAACGTACACACGTTCCACCAAAACAAGTTCCTTCCCGAGGCTATTTTGCAGAGGCACCGTTGCTTCGTCCAGCGCATAGCGCCGCCCAAGACGATTGTGATTAGGGTTGGGTATCGTTTGGATTTTTACAATTCCGATGCCGAACCGGTACTTTTAAAACGATTCCGATTCCTAAACCGACTCTTGAAAAAATGACAAAGAAAGGCTCTTTTATAGAGTTTTTTCTTAATTGAAAATGATTTCAATTTAACAATATATTAACATTTTAAAGTACTTAAATACATAATAAGTAAACCTTAGTCACCTAACACACAACTACAATAATTTAACAATAAATAACAGTTTTACACTATTAACAAGTAACAACAAAATAAATGTTGAGTTGGTATGCTAACTAAACCAGCTTCAAACTTTAGCAGTTCTTTTGCAGAAAAATGACCATATTTGCCTTCTCTGGCAAGATACGACACCTCTCCTGACTTATGGCATGTCCTGCACAGGAGAAAACTCTCTCAGATGGTGTCGAAGAGGCCTGGACACACAGGTATGAGTTTGAAAGGGCAGACAATTTGGGGAAGCTGTCCCGCCTCCCTAACCACCAGGCTACAAGGTCTTGTCCTGAACGATAGACTAGCAGAGCAAGTGTAATATGTTTAGTAGCGATCATGTGCAGTGACTGGTTAATATGCTTTTACGTCCGTTTTGGTGAGCACAGAGGGAAAATATGGCATTTTAAAAAGTAGCCTACATTTACAGTAGCTAGCTAACGGTAGACTACAAAGAAAGTGTGATATTTTTCCGTCAGTTTCGGAGCGTGTACAAAAAGCCGTCTATCAGCAGTGATTGTAGAGTGCATGTCGCAGAATAGCGCGGACACGCCCTTCACACCGCTCGCGGGCACGTGCACCACTCGGCGGAAAAGGGAGAAAGAAAAAAAGATTCTGCCGCTGTCCGGAGCGACAGAGGGAAAATATTTCAGTCAGAACCGAAATGAGCAACCGAAATTTGCCTTCTAATCCGTTCCGAATACTACAGTTTGCGTAGGAACCGGTAGTGGAACCGGGTTTCGGTACCCAACCCTAATTGTGATTGGTTTAAAGCGCCCATATTATGCTCATTTTCAAGTTCATAATTGTATTTTAAGGTTGTACAAGGATAGGTTTACATGGTTTAATTTTCAAAAAACACCATATTTTTGTTGTACTGCACCGCTCTCTCTCACTGCTGCAGATCCTCTTTTCACCTTGTGTTCAGGTCTCTGTTTTAGCAACAGAGTGAGACCTCTTTTCTTCTGTACTATCTTTGTTTTCACTCGCACATGCGCAGTAGCTCAGATTATAGATCATGTCAGCTAGCTAGCTCCATAGACAGTAAAAGAAAGGCTGTTTCTCCAGCTTCGGTCAGTTACAAGGCAGGATTAGCTGGGAGGCTTCTTCTAAATGAGGGCGGACATGTAAGTAGTTCTTTTGGAGATTATGGTGAACTTGTGTGTGTTGTAGCAGTGCTTTGCTATTGAGAACGAGGTAGCATGCTAGCACTAGCATGCTCACGGTTCAGCTAGTGACGTAGAAAGCTGTGCAGATGTTGACCAGCTCACCCGGAGATTGAAGGCAGGAGACATTCAGAAACCGTATCTCACTCAAAACAGCATGGGTGGTTTTTTTCAAAGTTTGTATGCATGTGGAAGCACCAGAGACACAAAATAACACTCCAAATCCCAGGAAAAGTGTTTTGTTCATAATATGGGCACTTTAAAGAAATGCTAATAAACCAGAGCACGTTTTTCTCCCATCCCAGAATGCTGTGTGGACTAGCCAAACCCTCCTCTGCAGCGCTGTGGAGAAAGGTCTGGCAATGCGAGGCTACCTGCCAAATATTATTATTATTTTTTTTAAAACCATTACTTTATATTTTAGCAGCGGGAGATATGTAGGCCTATATAGTCCACTCAGCTCAGAGAACCCTTCAGCTCAGACAGCTACGAGCCAGAAAGCTAACGCTATGCTAGCAAGATTCAAAGTCAATAACAATGTGTATGGTTGGCAATCAATAAATATGACAGTATGTTTAATAACAAGACAAGCTAGCTATCCAGCCACGTCATTGTCCCCAAAACAATATTTGTATTGCGTCCAAAATTCCATATTAACATGCTATTTAGTACGCTAAAACGGTATGTGAGATTTTTTTGTATGTCTGAAACCTTTGTATGAAACCAATAGTATGTGAATTGCATACTACTTTGTATTTCCGGTAAACTATGGACACTACGCCGGCATACGCATTCCACAATGCAATGCGGTAGTAACAACAACTTTCATAACAGACAATTGACGGTGTCTAATTGACATTTCAACATATTTAAATCTGTGATTTTGTCACCTGCGACTGTTGTTGTAGTTATTTCCCCGTTTCAGTAATTTAAACATTATCTGGTGATGCCGCTAAAGCTAAAGTCAACAGGGGTTACCATGGTTACGCGCCTCCAACGGCAAGGAGGCTCATAGTCTATTTACACAAAAGTATGTTGAACGATAGTATACATATTGAGTATGTAGTGCAGAGTATGGACGCAACCAAAGATTTTCACGAACAAATTATCTGCCACATTACCATCGGCCTAAACAACAACGGGATGTGAGATAACGTAATTTGCTGTGAAACAAAGCTAGTTTAGAGGGGCAGTGTAACCTACTTAACACCTGAAACCTATGTGTTAGCGCCATCCTACGGCGTTCAGAGGACTAGGCACTGAAGGACTAGTTACACAGTTTTGGAAATAACAGATTCACATTTTCTCTCTCTTTTCATTTTATTGTAACGCAATCATTTTGAACGGTAAAGAGTCAGTTTCACCGGAACTCCTTTAGTAGGTGTCCTATAACACTTTTTTATGGACACCCTGCAGCCAATCAGAATTGAGTATTCACCCATACCATGGTATAACAAATAGTATGGTATGTTTGAATGAACATTCATGTGTGTTTTTGTATTCCTTTACCTCTTTGGTCCTGTTGACTACGGCTCCCAGAATTCTGTCTGGGCATTCTGAGGGACGTCCTTGAAGGGATGTGTCTCTGCTGATCATCCAGATAGGCTAGATCCTCAAGGTGGGCAGAACTGGTGGCTAGAGAGAGAGAGAGAGAGAGGAAGAAAGTTTGTTTTCTGCATAGACAACAATACAAACCCCAATTCCAATGAAGTTGGGACGTTATGTGAAACATAAAATAAAAACAGAATACAATGATTTGCAAATCCTTTTCAACCTATGTTCAATTGAATACACTACATACACAAGATATTTAATGTTTAAATTGATTAATGTTCAAACTGATTAATGTTATTGTTTTTGTTTTCACGTTCCAAAAAAGCTGGGTCAGGGGCATGTTGAACACTGTTACATCACCTTTCCTTTTAACAACCCTCACACTTCTGAGGACACGTATTGTTGAAGCTATGCGCTTCATAATGCGCCCCACATTTTCAATGGGAGACAGGTGTGGACTGCAGGCAGGCCAGTCTAGTACCCGCACTCTTTTACTACAAAGCCACGCTGTTGTGACACGTGCAGAATGTGGCTTGGCATAGTCTTGCTGAAACAAGCAGGTACGTCCCTGAAAAAAGTCGTTGCTGGGATGGCAGCACATGTTGCTCCAAAACCTGTATGTACCTTTCAGCATTAATGGTGCCTTCACAGATGTGCAAGTTACCCATGCCATGGGCACTAACACACCCCCATACCATCACAGATGCTGGCTTTTGAACTTTGCGCTGATAACAATCTGGACGGTCCTTTCACTTTTTGGCCCGGAGGACATGACGTCCATAATTTCCAAAAACAATTTGAAATGTGGACTCGTCAGACCACAGCACAGTCGAGTTGGACTCGAGTCCAGGACTTGAGTATGCACTGCCTATTACACATAATAGTCAGAAACGTCATCCAACTTCTGAGTTCGATATAATAAATCCACGAGTCCAAGCACAAGTCCAAGTCATCAGTGCTCGAGTCCAATTCGAGTCACGAGTCGCGAGTACTCCATCACTGACAATAACTGATATTTAAAAAGTAAAATATTGATAGTGTTAATAATCAAATTTGATATTGTTTAAATAATCCATCGCCTCTTAAACCCCCCCCACACACACACCCCTGACCTGATGTGTGACACAGTAACTAGTTCATCTGGTTGCCTTTTGACTATCCATTAGTGTAACTATTCTTTTTGTAAACCTATGGTCTCTCTCTCTCTCTCTCTCTCTCTCTCTCTCTCTCTCAAAGTCCCTACACTGGTATTTGAGTGTGACTCATTTGCTAGTAGTTAGCTTAGCACAAAGACTGGAAACAGGGGAAAACAGCTAGCTTGGTTCTGTCCAAATGTTAGGTAACGGTAACAAAAAGGTACGGAAAGGAACAACAAAAGTAGTGATTTTACAAGGGGTTATGTGCCGGACTAGTTGTTAAGCCTTGAGCGGTGAACTCCAGGATTCTCTGCTGGTTGCCTGGCAACATCACGTTGTCGACTAATGTTCCTAAATGACTAAATGATGATGATATCTTGGCAATTTGCTGCGGGTCGGCCACAACAAACAAATCCACAACCTGCATGCCACTATCTAAAACACTAACTAAATCCAGAGTTTAAAAAACTAAAAAGTCTGTTTCAAAACTGTGTGACGACCCACAGTGGTCACGCAGATGAGAAGAACAGGGAAGATTAGTAGGATATTGTCCCAAGAGTGCAGTGTCGAGACTTCTACTGCAGCCACTAGAAAGCTGATTAGAAAGTTAACAAAGCATGGATAAATGTAACCCGTCTGGACAAAAACGGACAGAAACCTACCCAAAGTGTGATCCAATCAATCCATATACAATCCTTTAACGCCACAGAGAATGCCAGCGCTGGCTGTGCCGCGTATCCTGTGTGTATGTATGTGTGTGTGTTTCGTGTTTTGAGAAAAGTCATACATGTCACTTCCTTCCTTTTTAGTTTTTATGGAGACACAGAGAGAGGAAGAGAGGAAAGGGAGGATGAGATGGGAACGTGTTGCCCAGGCGTTGTCTCTGTTTGTCAGTCTGGTTGTTTTTGTATCCACACATAAACTACAAACATGGAGCTCATTATCACCTCGTTTTTAGAGGTGTTGGTATGCATTCCCTAACATTTGGACAAAGCCAAGCTTAACGTTTCCCCCCTGCTTTCAGTCTTGACGCTAGCTAGCTAGGCTAACCACCTCGTGTCTCCAGCACCGCACTTAAACAGACGTGGGATTGCTATCAATCTTCTTATCTCCTTCTTGGAAAGAAAGTGTATTTTTTTTAAATGTTGAAGTATGCAACTTGTGCATAACTGTCATCCATTAGGCTGTTACTGTGGCAAACTACATATGCCTCTGCCTGTTAGGAAGCCCTGTTTTAAACCCAGAGTGGACACTTATGTAATGATCATGGAAGCAGGGCTTTGTTTGTTCACCATTACCATTGAAGTCACTATAGTAGAGAAAGAGTGATGTATTTCCTTCCTAACAGGAAAAGAGTGTGTGGGAGTGTTCTGCAGGCCTGGAAACCACTAGAGTCACACATACACACACATCATCCATTTGTTAGTCTGGATCTATGGAAGCACATTTCCAGGATAATTGCCTGATGTTCCTCACCTTCCAATCTCTGTGTGTTGCCGTTCTCAAACTCGTTGTTGTTTCCCAAAGCGAACCAACAAACTTCGAGCTAGCGAGCTACACGCCGAGTTTTGAAGGGGAATGATTGTAAAGATTTACAAAGAATATGTTTACAGCATTTACTCTCTAACTGAGCCGTTTTGTGTCCAGAGCTTAGTGCCTTCCACTAAAGAAATGCAAACAACCCAGAGCGTTTTTCTCTGCTACCCTGGAATGTATGTGTGGAGGAGCCAGACTTTACTCCACAGCACTTTGGCGCTACTGTAAATCTGGCAATACGAGATTATCCATTTGTTAATCTCTATTTACAGATATCTGCATGTGAATGCAGAATCTATAAGCAACGGGACAAGCAGGCCTGCCTTTTTGCATGATCCAAATTTGCCATTTTCAGTCTGTTCTGTTGCTCAGAGGTTCCGGTTAATGTTGCTCGATGCGACTGGAGTTTAAAGTTAACTCAAAGAAAGCGGAAAGTGAGGGTCATCCGGAGGAATTTCCTGCGGCACCGGAACTATCCCGTAAATTGACCGTCGTCGAGATAGACTATCTTACCGGCAACTGAATTGGGTCGGGGCATGAGGTAGAGAGGGATGGAGTGGGTGGAGCCTGATGAGAGGGCGGAGCCAGGGCCTCGGTCTGGGTGGAGTTTGTTGAGGCTGTAGGTGGAGGCGGCCATGATGTCCTCCACCCTGTAGAGGGAGCCGTCGTTGGCGCTTCCTACCGCTGCCATACAGGAGGAGGAGCTGGAGGCCACCACCGGCCGGCCCCCCTGCTGCCACAGATTCAGGCTGCTGCCACGGTAACCGTCACCGGGATCCCTGCCGCTGTTGTCCTGTTCTGCTGCTGACTCAGCAGAATAGCTGGTCAACGTGGCTGAAAGAGAGAGCAAGGGAAAGACAGAAAAAGTTATTGCTTTCAGGGTTTCTGCAGATTTCACCAAACTTTAAAGGTGCAGTAGGTAAGACTTATAAAACTAACTTTCTGCCAGATTTGCAAAAATCCACCGCTCCCTGTTCAGACGCACCAATCAGGGCCGGGGGGGTGTCTAACTGCGTGTCAATCACTGCTCATGCACACACATTCATTCTCACTTGTGGGGGGAGGGGCTTAGGAGACAGTTTTGGGGTTTAGCAGAAAGGGGGGAGGGATTGAGAAGTTGTTGATTTTCAATTTTTTTGGCTAAGTTCTGGATCTTCGCAATCCTACCTACAGCACATTTAAGACTGTTTAAGACATTTTTAAGACCACGATGAATTAAACTGAAGACATCACAACATTAAAAACAAAAAACGTCAGATGTCAGAGTCGGGAAACATCATCTGAAACAATTCTCCGATTTCGTCATTCGCATTATAGGACTGGTGTCTAGTCACCCTGTGGAGGATCCCAGAGTAGGGTTAGGTTAGGTTAGGGTTTTCTCCGATACCGGTCCTAAAAACAATACTTTTAAAATGGTGTCGGTGCCTAAGCGGTGCCTGAATCGATACATTAAAATAAAGAAGAGCACGGCTTGTGTATTGCTAAGGCCATGTGGTCAAATTGTGGCAGTGAAGGTCAGGGGCCTCGACGGACCAGACCCGGGCAGCAGAGGCTGGCTCTGGGGACGTGGAATGTCACCTCTCTGTGGGGGGAAGGAGCCGGAACTTGTGCGGGAGGTGGAGCGCTACCGGTTAGATCTGGTGGGGCTTACCTCTACGCACAGTCTTGGTTCTGGAACCATACTCCTGGATAGGGGTTGGACTCTTTTCTTCTCCGGAGTTGCCCAGGGTGTGAGGCGCCGGGCGGGTGTGGGGATACTCACAAGCCCCCGGCTGAGCGCCGCTACGTTGGAGTTTAACCCGGTGGACGAGAGGGTCGCTCCCTACGCCTGCGGGTTGTGGGGGGGGGGAAAAACTCTGACTGTTGTTTGTGCATATGCACCAAACAAGAGTTCAGAGTATTCGGCCTTCTTGGAGACCTTGAGTGGAGTCCTGCATGGGGCTCCAGTTGGGGACTCCATAGTTCTGCTGGGGGGACTTCAACGCGCACGTGGGTAATGATGGAGACACATGGAGAGGCGTGATTGGGAGGAACGGCCTCCCTGATCTAAACCAGAGTGGTTGTTTGTTGTTGGACTTCTGTGCTAGTCATGGATTGTCTATAACGAACACCATGTTCGAACATAGGGATGCTCATAAGTGTACTTGGTACCAGAGCACCCTAGGCCAAAGGTCAATGATCGATTTTATAATCGTTTCATCTGATCTGAGGCCATATGTTTTGGACACTCGGGTGAAGAGAGGGGCGGAGCTGTCAACCGATCACCATCTGGTGGTGAGTTGGGTCAGGGGGTGGGGGAAGACTCTGGACAGACCTGGTAAGCCCAAACGGGTAGTGCGGGTAAATTGGGAACGTCTGAGGAGGCCCCTGTCCGACAGACTTTCAACTCACACCTCCGGGCGGAGCTTTTCGTGCATCCCTGTGGAGGCTGGGGGCATTGAACCCGAGTGGACAATGTTCAAAGTTTCCATTGCTGAAGCTGCGGTGAGGAGCTGTGGTCTTAGGGTCTTAGGTGCCTCAAGGGGCGGTAACCCACGAACACCGTGGTGGACACCGGTGGTCAGGGAAGCCGTCCCGATTGAAGAAGGAGTCTTTCCGGGATATGTTATCCCAGACGACTCCGGAGGCAGTTGCAAGGTACCGAAGGGCCCGAAGGGCTGCAGCCTCTGCCGTGAAAGAGGCAAAGCAGCGTGTGTGGGAGAAGTTCGGAGAAGACATGGAGAAGGACTTTCGGTCGGCACCAAGGTGCTTCTGGAAAACCGTTTCGCCACCTCAGGAGGGGGGAAAGCGGGGAACCATCCAAGCTGTGTACAGTAAGGATGGGACGCTGTTGACCTCAACTGAGGAGGTAATAGGGCGGTGGAAGGAGCACTTTGAGGAACTCCTAAACCGACTAATACGCCCTCTATGGTAGAGGCAGAGCTGGAGGATGAGGGGGGGGGGATTGGCATCAATTTCCCTGGTGGAGGTTGCTGAGGTAGTTAAACAACTCCACAGTGGCAAAGCCCCAGGAATTGATGAGATCCGTCCCAGAAATGCTTAAAGCTCTGGGTGTGGAGGGGTTGTCTTGGTTGACACGCCTCTTAAACATTGCGTGGAAGTCTGGGACGGTGCCTAAGGAGTGGCAGACCGGGGTGGTGGTTCCCCTTTTTAAAAAAGGGGGGACCAGAGGGTGTGTGCCAATTACAGGGGTATCACACTTCTCAGCCTCCCGGTAAAGTCTACTCGAAGGTGCTGGAAAGGAGGGTTCGGTCGATAGTCGAATCTCAGGTTGAAGAGGAACAATGCGGATTCCGTCCCTGGTCGTGGAACAACGGACCAGATCTTTACTCTCGCAAGGATCCTGGAGGGAGCCTGGGAGTATGCCCAACCAGTCTACATGTGTTTTGTGGATCTGGAGAAGGCGTATGACCGGGTGCCCCGGGAGATACTGTGGGAGGTGCTGCGGGAGTACGGGGTGAGGGGGGTCCCTTCTCAGGGCCATCCAATCTCTGTACGACCAAAGCAAGAGCTGTGTCCGGGTTCTCGGCAGTAAGTCGGACTCGCTTTCAGGTGAGAGTTGGCCTCCGCCAGGGCTGCGCTTTGTCACCAATCCTGTTTGTAGTATTTATGGACAGGATATCGAGGCGTAGTCGGGGTGGAGAGGGGTTGCAGTTCGGTGGGCTGGGGATCTCATCGCTGCTTTTTGCAGATGATGTGGTCCTGATGGCATCATCGGCCTGTGACCTTCAGCACTCACTGGATCGGTTCGCAGCCGAGTGTGAAGCGGCTGGGATGAGGCTCAGCACCTCTAAATCGGAGGCCATGGTTCTCAGCAGGAAACCGATGGAGTGCCTTCTCCAGGTAGGGAATGAGTCCTTACCCCAAGTGAAGGAGTTCAAGTACCTTGGGGGTCTTGTTCGCGAGTGAGGGGACAATGGAGCGGGAGATTGGTCGGAGAATCGGCACAGCAGGTGCGGTATTACATTCAATTTATCGCACCGTTAGACGAAAAGAGAGCTGAGCCAGAAGGCAAAGCTCTCAATCTACCGGTCAGTTTTGTTCCTACCCTCACCTATGGTCATGAAGGCTGGGTCATGACCGAAAGAACAAGATCCAGGGTACAAGCGGCCGAAATGGGTTTCCTCAGGAGGGTAGCTGGCGTCTCCCTTAGAGATAGGGTGAGAAGCTCAGTTATCCGTGAGGAGCTCGGAGTAGGAGCCGCTGCTCCTTTGCGCCGAAAGGAGCCAGTTGAGAGTGGTTCGGGCATCTGGTAAGGATGCCCCCTGAGCGCCTCCCTAGGGAGGTGTTCCAGGCACGTCCAGCTGGGAGGAGGCCTCGGGGAGACCCAGGACTAGGTGGAGGGATTATATCTCTAACCTGGCCTGGGAACGCCTCGGGATCCCCCAGTCGGAGCTGGTTAATGTGGCCCGGAAAGGGAAGTTTGGGGTCCCCTGCTGGAGCTGCTACCCCCTGCGACCCGACCCGGATAAGCGGATGAAGATGGATGGATGGATGTGGTCAAATTAAAATGATTTGTTTAAAATGTAATAACAAGTACTTATACCAGTCAACCAAAGCTGATTGGCTGCAAATTAAGTTGCATGTTGGTCAAATTTGTAGTCGTAAATCTTATTGTGATTTTTCAGCCAGATATTGCGATTTGCAATTTTTTGTTTTTAAGTATAGCAAAAGTTCAATATTCACTGTGTAACAGATACAACATGTCATGGAGCATTATACCTAGCCTGGCTCCGCCCTCCTACTTACTTCCGCTAAATTTTCCCTTCAGTACTCCGTCTGGGTTTGCGGTATATTCTTGGGTTTTCTCCGGTCAAATATTTGTAGGTCCAATCAGCGAACAGAGGGAGTGGCTGAGAACGATGACGTTGAGGACGTGCACTAGAAAGATGCGAGCGAAGCCATTCGGTCCGTTGTGTCAGCAATGCTGCCGAATATCCAGAAGTTAAAGCCCGGGCAAGAACAATCTTTGCTGAGTTGTGTTGGCGGCCATGATGTTGTGGCCCTCCTCCCCACGGGGTTCGGGAAAAGTTTGATTTTCCAGCTCGCTCCGTTAGTGGTGAAGGAGTTGGCTAAGGCGAACGCTAGCGATGCTAATGCTAAATATAAGCCGATAGTTGTTGTCGGTCTCCCCTCTTGTTGCACATGTGCATGACATACGTCACGACCAAACGTTAGCGATTGGTCATGGCAGATCCAGAGTGGCTCTGGGCAGATCCAATAGTTTTAAACTTCAACCTTCAAGGAAGTTAACACTTGTCAATGGAGAGAGGCCAGACTCTCTGTACAAATGAAATGTACCAGAGTCTGATAGGACCAGGCTACATTATACCATTAAACACTATTTAACTGCTCCATATTCTTATGCAAGGATAGGAACATAGATAAGACCTGCCAGCAATCATTGTTTCTCTTTTAATAAGCGTGGAACATTCAACAGTCAGACACAGAACATTTATCACAAAAGCTAAAGTTATAATAATAATAATAAACAATTCCAATAAAAAAATAAAATATAAAATGTTATAATAAAAAGAGGAATAAAAAATGTTAAACCAAATGTTACACCAAACATCCAACTAAATGTTCACATTCAATTAATCGCGATGGAAAACGATGAATCGTTCAGCCCTAATGGACAGTGCAGTATGTCACCTATGATGCCGCTGTCTCTGCTCTCCAGGGTGGAGGTGGGGGAGGTGACGGAGGCGTGGTTGGACGAGGTGTTCTTGGTGTCGTCGTTGCCCTCCCCTCCAGCAGGAGGTTGCAGTGTGGAGCAGGGGGAGGTGCAGCTACTGGCCAGACTGGAGGAAGGAGAGATCCTCTGCGGAGAAGAGGAGAGCGAGATAAAGCATGTCTAGATTTGAATGGAGACAGAAACTGCTATTTGTAGACTTAAGCGTGATTTATGGTTCTGCTGAGGCTCAACGCAGAGCTTTCGGCGTAGCCAAGTAAGGCCTGAAGTTTATACTTGTGCGTTGGTGTGTGCGTCGATGTCTTTTAGAGCATAGCAGGGCCGGCATGTGTGTGTGCGTGGAAGAGCGAGTGAGAGAGTGACGGGGATTAGCGTCGGAGTGGGTACCGACTCTACAGGCATAGTGAGAAAAACAAAGTGTCGCCCCCGTTCTTTCTGACCACGGTGGGAAATCTGTAGCAGGAAAAGTTAACCATCTCTGTATGTAGGTCACGGGGCGGGGCCCTTCTCTCTCCGGGGCACTGCCATTCATCCTGCGCAGCTTCTGCCAATCACCTACTCACCTCACCAGTACTTAAGCCCCGGTTGTTCACACTGTTCAATCGTTGCCAGATTGTTACGTCCACCAGTGTGGTAACTTGGCTCCGTTTGATCTTGATCTTTCCAAGATAATTCCTAGTCCTGTTTGTGTGTTTTTTTTTTTTTTTTGTGCTTCAGCTAATTCCTGCTTTTTGTCCAGACCCTGCCTCAAGACCTACTGCTTCTCTGTGCTCTACCGTGTCTCCTCCACGCTTGGATCTAAGAGGGATTTTTGGGATCCACCTCTTCCTGGCCGACATCCAGCCTCAGCCCTGTTCCCTCCAGCCTGTAAGTACCGATTCCATTTAAACTCTTTGTTAAACCCCCTGTCTTGTGGTTAATCTCTGTGCTCTGGGTCAGAACTGCCATCCAAACTATGTGCATTTATGTCATTTAAGTACTGTACAGAAGAGCCTACTTGTACGTGAGTATAAGTATATTCAAATGAATGGAAACCTATGGCAGGCTTAGAGGTGACAAAAATAATCTGAACATTCTAAAACTACTGTACTATTGTACACTTTGGCATTGTAAGTCAAAAAAATTGTGATTCTCAGTTCACAGTCTCAGACTATTTTGTGTTTTCATAGGTTTCCAAAATACAAATAATACAAATTAAAAAAATACGCTTAATTATTATTATTTGTGCATTGCTGAATTCAGATTTTGGGAATAAATATACAATATGTGAAGAACAGAGATAAAATAACAGTAACACTTTACCTATATATAATAAAACAACACCTCCAATTACTGAAAAATTACAACATGATTGGAATATACTTCTGAAATCTGGATTTAGGCACCCAAGTAAGGGTACCCCAACCTTTTCTGTTTAAAATGTTTTACAAGTTATGGAGCCCTAAAACAAAGTGTGGAAGTGTGCATCTGTGTGTGGGTTGATTACCTGTCTATCATGCTGGGCATGGTAAGGGGACCCCGACTCTCCACCGATTATCTTTTCCCCAAGCAGGAAGCCCAGCCTGGTCATCAGAGCATCAGCCGCCTCGTCTACTGAGGGTGGGGGTCCTAACTCCTCATCCTCGCCTGGAGAGTGAGAGAGTGAAGAAAAGGGGAAATGGTTTTTCATTAGGTTTTTTATTTGTCCTAACAAATTGCCCAGCAAAAAAAAACATCTCAAGCCCTCTACCACGACAGCTAGAGGAAATTGAGAGAGCAGCTTTAAAAAAGGACCACGCAAATAACTAAACTAACACAAAAATAACTAATTTAAAAGAAAAAGATTCTGTTACCTTTGGACAAAGCCAGGCTAGCTGGTTCCAGTCTTTATGTTAAGCTCAGCTAAGCTAACCAGCTGGTTGGTTGCAGCAGCTTCATATTTATTGCACAGGCATGAGAGTGGTATCAGTCTTATTTACTGTAACTCTTAAAAGGAATACTTTGCCGATTTTAAACCAGCTCTGTGTCATCTTTGTGTGGGAAGCGTTGGAATGAACAATGTTTGGCTTTCCTCCGTGACCCCAGTGCACGAAGGAGCAGGGCAGCGGACGGTTGCTGATATTGGCAGACCTCCGCTGCCCTGCTCCACATGGAGCTCCGTGCACTGGCGCCACGGAGGGAATCTGAGCTCAACATTCACCACACTGACATGACACAGAGCTGGATTAAATCAGCAAAATCTCTCTTCAAGTGAACTATCCCTTTAATATCAATTTTGCTAATATATTAATGTTCAAGAAAGCATTGCTGCCAAGTAACAGCATTGTCAAATACAAATGAAGTCACACAAATTGAATTTGCAGTTGTGGAAACACACTGACAGAAACACAGACTGAGCACTGGAACAAGCCAGAAAGTAGAGACCTCAGTGGGATATAAGCTCTACCCATCTATTGTGTTGCCCTGGAGGCACACCTCCTCATACTATGAGATTGGATCTGTCCAATCCGGATGAGAAATTGGTATGCACTGTCCAATCAGAGGAGATTATAAAAATAGAACAAACAGAGAACTTAAACTTACTTAAAACAGAGACAAAACACATCCTCCAACGCAAAGCCCACTGAGAATACTGTGTGCGGAACAGTAATTGATCTCAATATTAATATATTCACTATCATGACACAAATATGCCAAGAGTACGCACGCACGCACACACACACACACACACACACACACACACACACAAGCCACAGCATGAAAGCTCATACTGTGTCTCTTTCTCTGTCTATAATTACAGGCTATAAATTGCTGACTGTTGGATTATATACTAGTTAAGCATCGCAGACACACACACAAGCAAGCACACACGCACACATAGAAATAAAACCAAACACAAAACACACTGGGAAGACTGTGTGCATATACACGCACATTCATGCATGTGTGTGTGGTCAGTCAATGACAGGGTGTGCGAGTCATTTTTAGAAGAAGAAAAATAAAATGGAAAGATCAGATACAGGGAGCACAGCCTTTTCCATTCCTGTCGCATTATCTACTGTAGCTTCTGATTCCTTCTGTTATCTCTCTTTCCTTTCTTCCTTCCATTTTTCGCTTCCTTCCCCACCTCACATGGTGATTAGCTAGGTGTGCAGAGACGACAAAGCAAGCAGGGTTTAAACTTCTCTGTAGAGCTCTCTTTTCAGTGCCTTAGACTTAGAGGAAAGAACGTGTGCCATTTATTCCTATATCTGAAATATTATTACATCCCGTCCTCCTCTCTTAGAGCACCCTGCATCGAGTTTGGCCATAGACATGGTTGGACAAACTTCTTTGTTTCAAGCATATCTGCCTTGATCCTCTTCCTCTCTGGATGTTTTCAGCTCTGAAGATACAAGTTGAGAGGGAAAGAGCACCGCAGAGTAACAGGGTGAAAACATAAAAAATGTGGAATCAAACCACGGCTGGGACGAAGGTATAGGTTTTAAATAACAAAAATAACAGATGTGGTGGACTCTAAACTCTAAAACCAGCTAAACAAAAAAAACAATTATAACACACACTTAGGCTACGCTAAAAAAAACTCTGAAATCGCCAGATTTAGTAAATGTGCTCATCAATTTGTTCGCCAAGCCTTCTTGCTAAGCTAAAGTGCACTGCTGACCTTAGAGAGAAGGGAGAAAAGGTGAGTGAACCTAGCAGCGTTTAGGTCTGGCAAGCCAGCTAGCTTGACCCACCTGCCAAAGCCAGCTGGCTTTTGTGACAGGCTGCCAAAAGTAAGATACCGTTTAGCCTGCTAGCCATAGTAGTTTCTTAAGTAATCAGTAAGTCACCAAACCTCCAGCACCATATTTCATGAGGATGCGCAAATGAATATTGTGTAAAAAGTGTCCTACTTTCTGGTAGCTTTGAAGCTACAAGCTAAAAGACATTAACAAACAGTACAGTAACAAAGATGCTCAGTTGTCTCCAATTGTCTATTAATCTAATCTTTGCCTTAACTCCATGATTCACCCTACAGAAAACCTCACGTCTAATCGTAACTTCAAACAGAGACGATTTATTTAAAAAATGTTAACTACACTACTTGACTACACTTCCCTGCTGATTTTCAATTTACCTGACTGCTGATGAATTCTCAAATTGACCATCATATATAACGTTATACTGGAAAATATGTATACTTTGAAATGCTAATTTCATTCATTGACCAACAGCAAACTGTCCTCACAGCGTTGAACTTTAAGGGGACGGCGAGCCGGAGAGTCCAAAATGGAGGAAGCTATCGTAGCTTATTAGCTCTGTTGAACCAGCCACTATCATTTAAACTCCTCTGCCGGAGTATAAACTGCTCCACAAAATAATAATAAAAAAAAAAAAAGCTGCCTGAAGTTATTGACCCATTTGTGACTCGTGACAGCTACTATCTAACTAGCTACTAGGGCTGGGTTGCTAATCTGCTCCTTATGAGGTCATAAGGAGCAAGGTTACCTCGCCTTTCTCTGCTTTGCCCGCCCAGAGAATTTGGCCCGCCCATGAGGAACATGTTTCAACTATTCAAAGAGACCGATGAACTAAGAAAGAAAGGCTAATGAAACAGAGGCTAACAGAGGATTTCAGCTTTCTCTGGATTCTTTCTGTCCATACTCTCCATTTCTGACACACATTTTCCCTGAAACATAAAACAATATCAATACAATTAGCAGTAGCTTATTCCGTAGGGACTTGGCTTGGAAACCGGAGGGTCGCCGGTTCAAGTCCCCGTACGGACTGTGGACTGGTAGCTGGCGAGTTACCAGTTCACCTCATGGGCACTGCTGAGGTGCCATTGTGCAAGGCACCAAACCCCCAACTGCTCGGGGCGCCTTTAATGGGCGGCCGCCTCACTCTGACATCTCTCCATTAGTGCATGTTAAAGGTCCTGTTTGTCCATGTGTGTGTATTTCGGGCCTGTGTGTAATGTGTAATATATAGGCTATCAACAGAGTGTAAAAATGTAATTTCCCCCCTGGGGATCAATAAAGTATCTCTTCTTCTATAAAGTATAAAACACAAAATAGCATTCATTCTCATTAGTAAATATGAGAAAGCCCCAAAGACTGACACTATTAATACAGGTTTTGACCCCGGTTAGAAACCTGTCTACCTGAAACAAGAACATCGGTACAGAGAGAGTCATTCACTCTCACCTTCTTCCTCACTCCTTCCTCTTCCTCCTCTCTGTGCTTCGCCGGGACGATCCACCCATTCCCGACACAGCTCAGAGCTGTCCTCATGGGACTGACAACAGCAGGCGTAAAACAACAAGCGCCGCAGGAGGGAAGAGGCATGGCCAGTGACGGCCGTGACGTCCGCGCCACAACTGCAGCCGCCCGCCGGTCTCCACGGGCGATGGACAGAAGACCGCTCATGGCGACACCACTTGGTTCTGGAGCGGGCGCATGCTTTCAAAATAGCCGCCGTGCAGTCCATAACTAGCTGGCAGTGGGGTTCTGATGGGTTCAGAGTGGTTCCATGGAGAGGGGGCGGAGTCAGCAATTCAGAGGGGCTGTTATTGCCCCCAAAAAACAACAGTTACCAAGACGAATGAAAGCGAGGTTCTTTATCTCAGCAGTTAGCTTAGTTTGTTGAACTGCTGTTGTGCCGTGCGTCCTCTCCATTAAGCTTTCTTGGTGAAAATGTGAATACACATGACATCACTATCCAGTCCTCTTCTTTTTGGTCCTGAGCTCCTCCTTCTCCAGAGCACACAAAGGAGAGAGGGAGAGAAAGATGAAGGAGGTAGGGATGAAAAGATAACAGGAGGACAAGACTCCCCAGGAAAATTTTAAATAAAAAACCCTAGAGGTACTCCAACTTCTAAAGCAGAAGGACTGTGGTTAATAAGCAGGATAGTCAAACATGCAAACATAATAGCCAAACTCCTCATAGGTTCAGTATAGGTACGTTGCTACTTTCAGAGGGGAAACCAGAATCCACACGCTTTGAAAACTTGGCCACAACTCCCAGCAGATCTGAACGATGTAATCCCACTGGGTATTGTCCTTTGTAGCCCAAAAAAAATGCAACCCTTCTCATTCACAGGTAGAGCCTTTCTCAAAACCATACAGAAAGAGCAAACAAACAACTAAAGCATGAGGTGGAAAGAGTAAATCTCCTCTCCAGGTGATATCCTCGGAAGCGCAAGAAGTAAAAGTTTCCAAGTGTTTAAGAGTTTTTCTTTCAGCCCCCATATCTGGTCTGAAAGACGACCTCCCTCATCTGACTGCACAGCAAATCAAAACCTCCCCTCCTCCAACCCAAAAGAAACCACACACACACACACACACGCGCACACACACACAGGAGAGAAAGAGAAGGACTGCAGGAGGAGCCGAGCGAAGAGATATAGGTCGAGAAGTGCAAGGAAAGTCTGGAAAGACAGTCCATACTTCTTTCTTCTAACAGAAGGAAAACAGCCAGAGAGAGAGAATCTGGAAGGGAGACTTGCATGTAGGTCGGCAGACCAAAGAAATGCTGAAATTACAGTGGAACTCCTTTTCCAAGAACAGAGGAGCGTCTGACCACAAAGCAAAGTGAAGATGGAAGGCTGTAATCCACTTTAGTCCGGAAAATGTGAAAAATGTAGACAGAAAAGTACTAAATAAAGAGTTGGATTGAATGAAACATCAGTACGATGTTTGCCTCTCTGATCGCTCTAAAACTTAACTTTTAACTCTGGAGTTGTTTTCAATCAACAAAGACCTTTTCAATGAAAGGCGTAAAGGGAGAAAAATAGGGTTAGGATGAAGACTTGAGTTGAGCTGAGATTTACAGGGTCTTCCTGTTGTACATAAAAAAGGAGAGCAGTAACAAAAGAGGTGAGGGGGAAAAAAACTGCATAAGAAATAGAAAGGTTGTAATGCCTTCATTTCACTTCATTATTTTACCAAAAAAAAAAAACATCATCAAGCCATAGAACCTTCATATTACCATGGGCTGTAAGAAATGCACTCTGCCTTTGGATAATATTCAGAAAAGGAAGTGGAACATGCAATATCAAAATGTGGTCTTTCAGCTTTCTTGTATCTCAGTTGTGCTAGGTGTCTGCCTTTAGTCTATATCCACGACGTTCCACTTCCAGGATTGCTCCAGCGCCGCTGGAAATTCCCCCAGATGTCCCTCCTTTCGGCCGGATGTCCCTCACCTTCCTCTTTCTTTGTGTTGGCGTTCTAAAGTCTGGTGGATTTGTGAGGACTATGGTTAACTGCTCCTCAGATCTCTGCAGGGTAAATCCAGACAGCTAGCTAGACTATCTGTCCAATCGGAGTTTTCTGTTGCACGACTAAAACAACTTTTGAATGTACACGTGCCACCAAAACAAGTTCCTTCCCCTTGCAGTGGCACCGTGGCTCCGTCCGGAGCTCAGCGCCGCCCCCATTCTAGCTGGCAGTGCGAGACTAGTCTGCCAACTACTATTAATATTCAAATCGGAACCAATATAATAAATCCATTAGCATTTTTAATACATAAAGCAACTTTAAACCCTATTTTTGCAATCATAATGTATCAAATGACAATGTGAAAACAATGTGACAATGTGAAAGAGGTTGATTGATGAACCTACAATAAAGTATCACCTGAATCTGCAGCTCCCCTTGGCCTTACGGAGCTTTATAGTCACTTTCAACAGTTTTATTGTTTGGCTGTCTGACCCACAACTTTACTGTTTTGGTTTACTCTCACCGCTCTCAAGTTATGTTTTCAGACGCAAAGCTCTAAGAAACCACTGTACTCTACCTGCTCAGCACCAAACTGCAGACAGACACAGCTAGCTACTAGCTGGTGAACATAGTGGAGCATTTAGCAGCTAAAGACACATATTTCTCTCAGGAGTTGGATTGGCTATCGAGAACCGGTTCCAACTTTCAATCGTTTCAAAAATTACGATTCCAATGGAATTGTTTTTTTTTTTTAATGGAATCGTTTGGATAATTTGGTTTTTAATCCGATCATCAGTTCCAAATTTAACACGTGCAAATCTGGGTTACCGTAGCGGCCACCGTACTTCCAGGTGCTTGTTGTGTTGCAGCCATGGAGCACGGTAAGCGGCGCTCTGAAGTGTGGCTTTATTTTTCATTGAAAAAGCCCAGTAAAACTGTTTATCACCATTGAATCTATGGTCTGTGAAATAAGCATGTGACCCGTTTCAACTCCACCCCTCAAAAAATCCGAACCGAGAATCGATAACAACCGGAATAGAAAGGAAGAATCTGAATTGGAATCAGAATTGTTCTCAGGAGTTGGTGGAGACCAAAAACAGAGCTAAAAGGGAGTTAATAATGGCCTTAGATTCACCAGGTGGCCAAAAACATGACTCCAAATGAATGCTTATGTTGCTCTGTAACGGTTACATCTAAATGTTAAATGAACAGTAAAGCTAAATGTTCAGAAAACATGCAAATAGCCTATTCTGTTTGTTTCACCTGCTGATCCCATAGCTGATCTACAGTCAGTTAACATTTCCGTGGTCAAACCAGCCACCGCTAGAGTTGGGACAGAAACTTGGAAGAGCAGAGCGAAGTCTCGGCGAGTGGACATGGTAACGACGCTCGTGAAACAATGTCTGGGATTTTTTTTTTTTTTTTTTTTGATGAAATGAGCTGGTTTGACCATGGAGATGTGAGAAATGTGCACTAGTCCAGAACACAGGACCTTCTTCCTGTATTTACTTTCTTGCTCCCATCCGACACATCTGATTAATAAGACGAGTGAACGTTCTTGCGTGGTTTGCATTTTGGTTCGCTTAATTTTTTTCCTGTGTGAAACGAAACTGAACCAAGGAGGGAAACGCCAAGTTTACAAACTCATTAACTAATTCGGACCGGAGCAAACAAACTATAGGTGTGAAAACGCCCTCACATTCCACATATGACCAAACCAAAGTGCAGTTACTTCAGCATGTAGCATTATAAAACAAGAATGCAGTAACTATGCGGTAACCAGAGTGCAGTTACTGTGGTTTGGTTTTTAGTTCTCGTTCTTCTGCTGTGTGTGTGTGTGTATGCGGGCATGGTGTTCTGACTTTAAGAAGTTGTCTTGGCTCATATTGTGTCTGTTATGACAGAGAGCGAGTGGCAGAGACACAGAAAGAGTCGGCGCGAGACTCCACATGGTAATGATTAGGAGAAGTTTCAAATCAGAGGAGAGGAGGAGAGCTTTTCAAAGTCCCTTTATGGGACCATTTTCAGAGAAGAATTACAATCACAAAAATCTAAATCAAGTCAGGAGAAGAAAACCCTAATTAAAATAAAAAAAACCTGTCAAACATATTAAAATGTGCTTTCTTAATGAAAAATTAACCACCAACTCACCACCCTCCCCCACAGAGCATAACACCATCCATCATCCAGTAATAGGAATGCTCCACCTTCAATCAAACATTGACCAGTCCTTCCAGAACCAGCACCGGCTCTACACAGTCGGAACCCTGAGCCCAGTTCCTGCATGTTAGCCAGATGGCCAACTTTGCTAACGCAGACAAAAATCCCTGAGAGGGGAGGAGAGGAGAGGCCGAGAGAGGAGACTAGAGGAGGTGAGGAACGTAAAGGAGACTAGAGGAGAGGAGGAGAGAAGAATAGAGGAGGTGAGGAAAGTAAAGGAGACTAGAGGAGAGGAGGAGAGAGGAGAATAGAGGAGGTGAGGAAAGTAAAGGAGACTAGAGGAGAGGAGACAAGAAGAGGTGAGGAAAAAAGGAGACTAGAGGAGAGAGGTTGGCAGCGGCTTGGGTTACATTTCTCCGTTTTGTCTCTCACAAAAGGCACAGAGGGACGATCAAATGCAGGGTCAAAGGTCAACCCCCCCCCCCCTCCCATTCAGCTGCCAGACACAGAGTAACAGGTCACAGCTGTGTGTGTGTTTATGACCAAATAGGAGACAGAGAGAGAGAGAGGAAAAAACAAAGAAACTATTCTAGCCCTGGTTGTGGTTTCTCCTTGATTCTCTCTGTACTTAGAAACAGTGGCTAGACTCCATAGGGGTGTAATTCCTGCATGGCTTATGGCTTGACTAGCACATAAACTGATTGCATCACAATGGGGTCTATTGCCCAAAACTCCTAACATATAACCTTTCTGTGCACACTATCTGGTTCAAAATATGTTTCATAAGCTAACATTTTTGATCTGATACGAATGAGTTTAACAATCAAAAATTCTGAATTTCAAATGTATCTAAATCCTGATTGGTGCACAGAAATGTGTGACATCACCTTTTTCACAGAACACAGTGTGACACTGGCACGCAGCCATGTTTGTTTTGCTAACGTTAGCGTCGTAGCTACCAACAGTTCCGCGGGAGATTGCCATCTGTTTCTCCCTCTGTGTGATGACTGTGTGTGTGTGTGTGTGTGTGTCGTCTAGAATGTGTGAATGTGTATTCCTGTATTTGACTTACTGTGTGACAGATTGTTATTATGCTGTATAATGTATGTGCACCGCACTGACAGACAGGCACATTCACAAAAGGATTTTGCAGCATTTGCGGCCGCTAAACCTGCAAAAATAAGACAAAAAGAAACCGCTTCATTCTCAAAGTTTTCCCAAAGTGTGAAATGCAGCCGTAAGTGCACGACCATGCAAACAGCGTCTCGGTGCTCCTGTGCAATTTGCACGTATTTAAATGGAGGTAACATGAATACATTCATGCAAATGAGCCTAGATCAGCGCTAATAGCCACACACAGTTACCCCTATTTTCCACCGGCATGTCTGTCTCCGGAGGCGCTGCGACCCTAGGTCGTGCAATCGCAGCGCTTCAAGTCCATGCTTGATATTCCACCACCCAGAAGCGCGCCAGGTCTATTTTCACGCGAGCCGCGGGGCGTTCAGACAACCGGACAGGAAGTCAAACAGTGAAAGCATCCAGTCAATTTACCAAAACACACCCCACCAACATCGTATGCGTCTTCTCTACAACACCACGGCCAACGAGAGATTCATCTTAGAGGAAGAAAAACATAATATGACACCACAGATCCGTTTTATTAGGACAACGCCAGAAAAGTTTAAAGTGGAGTTTAACTGTAGGAGTGCTTGGAGTGGAAGGTAGATACTAGCTTAATAGACACGGGATTGTTCTGTAAAGTACTTGCAGAGACAATAAAATCTGTGAGTCGGGCAGCAAGACCATTAGCATCTTCAGAGAGTTGGTGGCCCATTTAACAGAATGTCCTCCGCTTCAAATCATCTTCTTTTACAGTCTGAAGGTGTGCGTTTGCAAACACCAACAGCACCGACAGACTGAGATATTAAATCTCTCGGTCACCTTTTCATTCTGTTAATTCCGTTCCTGAAATCTTGAGGAACGCCTCTGCACCTCGTCGGTCTGAACATTTTATACATTGCCGCGTGGATAATTGCAATCAGGCGCAAAAAAGGGACAAATTGCACTCAGCAGCAAAAAAAACAAACAACTTATGGCCGTGGTTGTGCTGTAATATCATCAAATATCGTCATCAGTATCTTTTGTGAATTGGACCTTGAGACGGGGCAGATAGCAGTTGCACGTGATGCACAATTCATTGAGCCATCAGCGGCCGCAATCCATTCTTTGTGAATTTGACCGTGAATATGTTCATATACATAGAGACAGACAGACAGACTGTACAATACTGTATATCAGGTTGTTTTTTTTTTATTGTCATTGCAAATTCAACTGGCGCAATAAACCCATCGTGAAGGGCTGCGACATATCGTGAAAGACACTCAGTTTTTTGTGTTAGTTGAAAGAAAGTAGGAGTAGAAAACGGCACTTTGAAATGTAACTGACACTCTTAATTAGTGATGCCCTGTTTATACTGAATTCAATGTTCAATTTGTTCAATAAAAGAATGTTGGAAATGATTTCCTAGCAAGTTGTATTTTAGCAGAATACTGAAAGCAGCAGAACTGGGTACACTTTAATATCTGTTGATGTATCGCAAGTAACATCGTTATCGCAATAGTCGACAACGTTATCGCATATCTTCCTCATATCGTGCAGCCCTAACAGACAGACAGACACACAGACCTACCAGTTCTTTTTACCAGGCGAAGGTTGAGGAGGGGAGACGAGGGAAGTGAACGAGTGAATCCCTCCATCATCCTGACCTCTGACCCCTCTGACTCTAGGCCACTGCCACCTGATGAACAGGAGACGGAGAATCAGAGAGAGAGTTTGGAGAGCGAAAGAGGCTGCTGTATGAAAAGGAAACCACCAGAAGAACATCTAAATCCTAGTTTCCGCCGAGCAGTCCGGTTCAGTTCAGTTTGTCACAAACTAGAGCGGTTGGTGTTTGCGTTTTCCATCGTCAAAAGAACTGCTCCATTTCGTCCCCGTTTTTTTCCAGTACCGCTCTGTTGAGGTGCGTAGCACGCAGGTCCGAAACTAAAAAGGTGGAGCTAGAAACACTGCAGTCCGTGATTGGTGCAGACGTTCCTCTGCATCGTCGGTGAAGAGGAAATACAGCGAGAGCTGGATAGAGCAGTGAGGAATAAAAAGGTTTAAACCCCCCCTTTTTTTTTCAGGTCTTACCATCCGGTAACATCCTCTGCCTACATTTAGTAGAACTGTCTGCAGTGGAAACCCAGAACAGATCTTGTGTTGTTTATGACATGTCCGTACGGGTTACCTACGTTTCTAAAGATACTAATATAAAGAAAGTGTTGGATGAATATGTGTGTGTGTGTGTGTGTGTGTGTGTGTGTGTGTGTGAAATCTCAAATCTCCTGTTTTAGAAGCATAAAAAAAAAAAATCATTGTATTTTAAGTACAGTAATTCCCTCTCACACACGTTTACAAGACACTTTTATAAGACAGCCTATCCTTTCCAAAGTTATTTGGATTATTTTTAGGGCTGTCAGCATTAATGCGTTAATCGCGATGCGATTAAGGGCCGAGCATAATGCGATACATTTTTTTTTTTTTAATCACATGCCGCCATTTATTAATTTATTTTCACTTCACTCGGCTTTGCGTCGTGCCTAACAGGCTACTATGTTTGCCGTACTTCCTCGTAACACATCCTGCTGCTGCAGGAATAGCAACGCGGATTTCGGTGCCTCATTCCGGTGCCACTGATATGCCTGCACTTCTCTCTGATGCTCTGAAACAGACGTTACAGGAAACACAAACACTGCTGCATGTGATGCTAGTTAACACTATACTCGATAGCAGCTAACGTTAGCCTACCGCTAGCTAGTAGCTGGATTAAACACGGTTAAAATGCTGACAGCTAACGCTAAACGGTGTAAAGTTTGTCTGTATTTCACTGTAGAGGATTCCGACACCGGGATGTAACAATCTGCAGCTGCTGTTGTCGGAAAAAAAAACAGACGGTGCATTCAATGAAACTGGTAATTTACAACTTCGTGGTGATTTCAAAGTTGTTGTTAAATGCCCTTTTCCCATCTGGTGGTTGTTTTTGGCATTCAACAGCGATTTACTGGTGAAATAAGTTATTGTTATAGTGATTACATTATTATTAAACATTTAATTTTGACGATATGGCCTTAGCAATAAACAAGCCGTTCTTTAATGTCACCAACTGTTTAGTACCCTTCTTTAACTTTCTTAAAAAGTATCGGTTCAGGCACCGGTACCGTTTTAAAAGTACCGCTTTAGCACCGGTATCCAAACCACATATTGACTCTAGATTCAAATGTGTGATTAGATTAAATATATAATAAACAAATACAAATCTTAAAGTAACTTTCATAAAGTAACTTTCTTTGCATTCATTTGATTCCCAATCAAGATCTACTGGTAAGAATGGCTTTCCATTGTTAATATGTACTTAAAAACAGTTATGAAATGCAAAATAATAGAATTTTAATCATGTGATAAAACATGCGATTAATCGCGATTAACTATAGAAATTCAGTGATTAATCGCGATTAAGAAAATTTAATCGTTTGACAGCCCTTATTAATTATTTTACTTACTAATTTGGCTTTTATTTCTGCCATGTCATGTTCTCAGATGTATTGAATGAACTAATATTGGCACATTCTGAACCACCACATCACTAGTATCTGCAAACTGACAACTAGACGTCAGAATAGGGGATACATTTTCTCTGTAAAATAAACACATACGGAGCTTCTGACATGATTGTGTTTGTACGATCAGACTTGAGGCGATCTTTATCAGGGTTTCTGCAGGTTTCACCAAGTCAAATTTAAGACTTTTTAAGACCATTATGAATTAAATTTAGGACGTATATCACAGCACCATAAAAAGAAAAGGAAATGCAGTCACAAAATGAATTGCTTTCTTGCATAAAAGCAGTAGTCTTCAAATACGTTGTTAGTAACTGACTTAAACTCAATCCCTAGTTTAGTCTTTTCCAAGCCAAGTATCCCTAAACTTGCCCTTCCCCAAAGCCTATGGTACCATCCGAAATAGACTCGCGCCAATAATACGAAAGCTGATTGGCTGCAATATAAGCTGCATGTTTGTCTCACTTGTAGTCGTAATACAGAGAATTATATTTGGACTACAAGAGAAAGAACTACAACACCATGGAATAATAATAAAAAAAAAAACATTCTAAGCATTAGAATGAGCATGGACGCAGGAAAATTAAGACCTGTTTAAAATTATTTAAGATCTAGAACACAACACATATTTAAGACTTTTAGGCCTAAAATTGTGAGCTTGAAATTTTTTTTTACTTTTTAAGACCCTGCTTGTCCCCGTTTATTTATTTTTATTTATATATATAAAAATCTCACATTGCCAGAACTATCTCCACAGCACTGTGGTGAAACATTTGCACCCCGCAAAAGAAAACAACAAATAAAATGTGCAATGAAGTTAACTGTTACACACAATCAGTGTTGGGAGTAACGCGTTACAAAGGTAACACACTTACAGTAATGTATTCCTTTTTGCTGTAACGCAGTAATATAACGCATCACTAATTACATTTCGGTAATATTATACCCGTTACAATCTCAGTAACGTGAGTTACAACGCAATATTTAGCGTTTTGTTTTTGTCTAAGAATTCACCAACACCGCGAAACATTTCGTCAGCACAGACAGCAGTGTGTCCGAGCTGTTGACAGACAGCCCAAATCCGAAAGATTAAGGGTCTGGCAAGGAGTAATGAAAATGAACCAACTCGAGGGGCGGCACCAAGCATGCATTTGACAAACTCACTGCACGCAATTGGGTAACACTACGACCAATCACAACAATACACGGGGTGACGTATCCAGAGCCCCATACGCTTAGCTACCAGCGGAGCTAACGGGTAGATTAAACTCTAAAAACAGCAAAAACGTCCTCCTTGCAAAGGAACGATTCGAGGGCCGTCTTCTGTTCCTCTTTTAGATAAAAAGCCAAGCCTAACTCGTTCATTGTAGCGGCCAAACCCGTTTCAAACCACTGGTGTTCATCCGTAGCCATCTTGCAATGTTTATTCATGACTTTGACGTCGCAGCGCCGTCTCTCTGGCCCGCCTATATCAGATACACCGATGTGATTGGTGCAGCACGGCTACAAGGGCATAGTTGCCGAGTATCATTTCTCGATGCCGGAGTGACTCGCTGAGCAAATTCAAACTCTGCTCTCGCGAGAACTCGGGATTTCCAGGGTAGATGACAGATGTCAACATGTCGGGAATTAATGTTTAGGCTTGCTGCACGTAAATACCATTGCATTTTATCAGCCGTGGAAATTAACTGTGCCGTACTGCAATACAACTAAGGTACTTTTAATTGAGTATTTTCATTTTCTCCTACTTGCCTACTGTACTGTTTTAATTCTCTATTTTTATAGCTTTAGTTAATTTGCATATTCATATTAATTAGACAAAATACTATAAATAATCAATGATTTATTAAAGTGGATAAAGATGAGACTTTATTGATCCGGTGGTGAAATTCACAAGCTACCTGCCAAGTCAAACTTCCGCTGTTATTTTGGTGAAAGTAACTCAAACGTAATGCAAAAGTGGTGTAAAGCATTACAATTCAGAGACAGTAATATTGTAATATAACTAATTCCTCTCAAATGACAGTAACTAGTAATCTATAATGTATTACATTTTGGAAGTAGTTTGCCCAACACTGCACACAATACAGTAACGTCCCAGTTAGAGAGGAGATGCTGTAAACATATTCTCTGTAACTCTTTACAATCATTCCCCGAAAGAACCAATCAGGCCTGCCTTGTTGCACCACCCAAATGTTCTTATAAACTTTATAATATAACTTATAAACCATTTTCAGCGTGTAGCTTGCCATTTCCGAGTTTGTTGTCGTTTCCCGAAGCGAGGGGATTTTGAGGGAGAGTGGAAGGAGAGGGGCAAAGCCTGACACGGTGCATGAGGATGTCAGGTTTTATGCTGGAAATGTGCAGTACTTTCTTCGTTGATCCAGACTAATCCTTATTATATATACACGCACAAGATGATAGGGTCCACAAGATAATATAATAACACTAATGTTATAACACGGAGAGGTACTGACCACCGTTGTTGTTGTTGTTCTTGCGGGGTTTGCCTCCCAGCAACATCTTCAGGCTGTTTCGGAACATGATAGCTCACGACGACAGAGGT